>NW_009917532.1:63567-123326 GCF_000696875.1 Nestor notabilis | reverse complement strand
TTTTTTTTTTCCCCCCCCCCCCCCCTTTCTCTCTCTTGAATTTTATCTCAAATATTTAACAACATATTATTTAATTCTTTGTTGGGCAAGGTGTTCCCTGGATTTCTGCTTTTTTAGGAGGTAAAAGACCCTAATGTGTACTCCCTCTCCACTGTGTAGTCAGCAGATCCTGAGCATCATGAGAGCCACCTGTGGCTTCCTCTGCCCCAAGAAAGATAGGGAGAAAATGGGGAATGGCTAACTAATATTTGAGCTATTAGTGATGACACCCTGAAATTGCTTGTTCATTTAAAAAGTGCTAACTAATGATAACTCCACTGGTCAGGAGATGTGCAAGTCTGTCTAGTTTTCATTTGTATGTATCAGAAGCAGATTGCTTAAATCATGAGTGGAGGGAAAAATGTATGATACTTGATAGTTCCTGTCACATCTGCTCCTGGTACAAGGTGATCCTTGCCCTTTCTTGGGGCAGAAAATTGAGTAAGACTAGGCTTTTTATCGGCAGCTGTGTTAAAACTCAGAAGTTTTAATGTGCTTGAGAGTAATAGCTTGGGAGTGGCTTAGAGATCCAGATAGGTATACAGTTGATTGTGGGATTTTCTGGTTGTTTTTTATTTGGTTGGGTGGGTTTCTTAGAAGCTTTCAAAACAATTAAGGAACTGGGTGTAATTTAGTGTGATGTGGCTTAATGATTCTCAGTTAAATAACCTTTACCTAGATCATGTTTGAGTCTGTACTAAAGAAAAATTAGGCAGCAAAATACTGGGAGTCTAGGTTAACTAACAGGGAGAAAAATAGTCTTTCTAATGGATTTCTGATTCTTTTTTAACTATTTTGTGGAAAACAATTTTGTAAGATTGAACTCTCTTTTTAGGGTAAAATGAATAAAATTGCAGGAACTCGAATAGTCATGGACATGAGTCCCAGTCATGGACTAACCACAGTTTATTATGACCATAGGTAGGATATGCTCAAGATACTCGGGTGATATCTTTTAAATGCACATGTAGGTGCAGATGGCAGACATTTATTTTTCATTTTTATTTTTTTCTTATTTTGAACACAGGGCTTCATTTTACCTTTGGCCCCCTTCTGCCAGATAAAGCCTTCTGACTGTCCCGTCTGTGCAGGGTAGGGGCTGGAGTTATTTTAATTCCAGAACTGAGTCATTTTAAATTTTGAAGATCTGCAGACAGTGCCATGACCTGTTGTTGATTTCTCTCAGTGTATTTCAATACAGATAGCTCTGCTGTAACTAGCAATACAATGGTTGAATGTTGTGTTTTAAATATGTGTAGGAGTCTTGTTCATGAACACGCTCAACTGATATAAACCTGGCATATATATGTTTATCCTGCCTTTGTACATTTATTTTACACCCAAACACTGGCCTAACTATTTAGACTCTTGCATCAGCACAGATCAGTGTGCACAGCTTTAATCAACCAATTTAAGTTGTTCTGGATTTATGTATAAGGGAGCTTTCTGGAAAGATAAAGTTTGATTTCTTTCTCCCTGTACATCCATGCCATCAGCAAGAGTTTATCAGCTGTGTTAAAGGGTCATGATTCCATGGAGGGCTCTGTTTGGAGGAACAGACGGTCCCCAAAACCTTATGTTAAACATCTATGGAGTCCATATTTTGTTCAGGCATCAGTAAATCATGTATTTACTAGACCTTCTAGGTAGTCTTTTTTTCTTCTTTGCTTTCTCCCATCCAAGGGGGGGAGATGATACTAAAAGATTCCACATAGTTGTTGCCAAACTTCTCTTGTAATATTTAACTACTATTACGTTATAATCAACTTTACATTTTGCTGTAAATCATAGAATCATAGAATAGTTAGGGTTGGAAAGGACCTTAAGATCATCTAGTTCCAACCCCCCTGCCATGAGCAGGGACACCACACACTGAACTATGTCGCTCAAGGCTCTGTCCAGCCTGGCCTTAAACGCCTCCAGGGTTGGAGCATTCACAATTTCCTTGGGCAACCCATTCCAGTGCCTCACCACCCTCACTGTGAAGAACTTCTTCCTTCTATCTAACCTAAAGTTCCCCTGTTTAAGTTTAAAGCCATTACCCCTTGTCCTACCACTAGAGTCCGTAATGAAGAGTCCAAATGTTTTAATGGAAAACTTATCACTGATCTACTAAATTGTGTATTAGTTGTAGCCAGGGCATTATTTGGTTTTAGTTGCCAGAAAATCATAGAAAGGTTGCCAGAATCATAGAAAATGAAGGTTGGAAGAAAGCTATAGTGATCATTGAGTCCAACTCCCTGCACGAAGGAGGTCCAGTTAGAGCAGGCTACTCAGGCCTTGGTTTTGGGCATCTTCAAGGACAGAAATTCAAGAACCTTTTGAGTACCTGTTCAGTTATCTGGCTACAGTTATGGTTTAAAAAAAATAATTTAAAAAAGTCTCTTCATCTTACTGGAATTTCCCACATTTCAAATTGCATTTCCCCTTGTCCCATCACTAAGGCCTTCTGAACAGTCTGGCTTAATCTTTTCTTTACCCAGTAGATGGTTCTACAACAGCAATGAGACCTCTCCTTAGCTGCCTTTTGTTGAGACTGGACAAACTGAGTTCTTTCAGCCTCTTTGTTCTTTACTTCCATCCCTGAAACTTCCCGGTGGCATTTGGCTTAAATATGTGAAGGAGGTAATATTACTGAATAGGGCAAATAAAACGGAAACAAACCAATCGAGACAGATATAGTTAACAAGTAATGGTGGCTTGGAAACTAATACTGAGTGGTGGCAAGTCTCATGTTCTGAGAATACTGGGTACCAAAATGAAGAGGCTTTTAGCAGGCTACAAGGAGATATGAGGATAGTGCTTGACAAACAGTTCAGCAAGGTGTTTTTTTCCCCTGCTCTTTGGTCACCTGCTTACCAACTCAACACCTTTAGCACTCTTAAGATAACTCCTTGTGGCGAACTTCCTATTTCTTTTTTTCAGTAAACTATTTAAAAAAATAATGTTCGGTGGGATAAAATTTGGTATTTGCTCTGGAAAAGATGGCTCATCTTAGTTTACACTTGTCTTTCTTTTGTTGTTTCATTCTTAAATAGCCAGAGATTGGGCAAGGTCTTCTGACTGCTGCCCTGGGTTACAAAATGGCTGGGGTGGTTTTGGTGTGTCCTAGGGACTTGTCTGGTGGGGGAGGAGAGGCCCAGGCCTTGTCTTCCTTGCAACAGTTTCTTTCACTTAATCATTCTGTGACAGAAAAATACCTGCCTTCCAATATTGATCTGCATTTTAGGATTTAATTTTGGGTGTTTCCTGTTTGTCATTTTTGATATGTTGTTTCCTTTAATTAAAAATAAGAAAACAGAATTATACTGTATCCTGCAAACTACTGGTGTGCTCTGGAAGGCTTCTTCATTCTGCCATCAAACATGTGAGGTGGATGGACCCCTGCGGGAAATGGAAGTTTCCATAAAAATACTTATATTGCTATTGATTGTGATCAGATTTTGTTCTTGTAGCTTTATTTAAAATTTCTTTGGACTTTGGTCATGATTGTGTTTGGACAAGAGCTGAAGTTGATAGCGTGCAAATATTAGTCTATGTGGTTTGTATATATTCTGGGATTAAAAAAGAAAAAAAGGGTTGTAATAGCGTATTGCCATGGCTTCCTGACACGCCTGCTGCTGGTTTGGTCTCCCTCTGCGTACAGTGACTTCCATTTACACAGCTTTAGTTTTTAAGAGTTCCATCACGATCACAGGTGTGTGTAGGGGACTGCTCTGTCCTTTGGTGGCAGAAATGGTTCACTGGCCCTACCAGCATTTTCCATGGACTTGTGTGTGAAATTCAAAGACACTTTCCTTTATGCTAGTGCACTGGAAGGTTCTCTGGCTGTTCTTTGAACTAAAACCCTGCCTAACTTTGTTCCCTTGGGCAGCGCTGTTACTGAGGAGATCATGTTGGAATAGCTGTCTGCCTGCATTTTGCATTGCTGCAATATGGCTGGTCTAACACAGAATAGCCATGTCAAGACTCATTCAATCTGAGGGGGAAATTCCCTCTGGCATCTGCCTCAGGGATGCTTAAGTAGGACATGTGCACAGCAGATGCATGTTCTGTAGTTTATATATTTGCAAAGCATGTCTTGTTTTTTCTGTTCTAATTTTCTGCAAACAAGCTATAGCATGGTATCTCAGTCCTGCAGAACTTGCTTCCAAAGCAGGAGTATTTGAGACCTTTGCTTCCAGCTTGAAGCTGATAAATCACTGGAAGTTAAAGCCATAAGTGGTGCTCAGGAATGGTTCATCACTGTGATTATACAGGAGGTAAAGAAGAGATGATAGTCAGTTATCTGGTATTTCTCAAGAAACTCAACCCCACCCTCACCCCCCCAAAAAAAAAGACCCCACACAAAACCAAACCAAAACCCAAAACCAAACATAAAAAAACCCCAAACAAACAACCACCCACAACCAAACAAAAAAACCCAGCCAAAACCAACCCCTCCCCAAGAAAACAAAAACTTGAGGAGTGTTGCCTTAGATAAGCTGAAACTTTGGATGACTATACTGATGGAAGACATCCAAGAAGTAAACTGGGAAGTAATTAATTTTTCTCTTTTGTGACCCTAACAATTACTAGTATTTTGATATGAAAACAATTGTGGTTTAGTTTTAGTAGGCTGCCTATCATATTTTTACACTGTACTCAGATTAATATCTTAATTGTTTATTCTGTACAGAGCTTCTTTAATTCTTCTAGAAGTAATCAAACATTGTTCTCTGCACTGAATGAAGAGAAAGTGGTTCTGTTCCTCCATTTGCTAGGCATAGACACAAATGGACATGCTCATCGACCAAACTCAAGGTAATTGAAAGATTAAACATATCTTTCTTACTAGCTTTAAATGCATACGGTAACTTTTTAACAGTGCTATTAATCAAGCTTGAAACAAGACTTATATGCTTGAGGGTTTCTACAATAGGTCGTATATGTCACCATGATTATTTTATGTTCTGAATTGTCTGAGTTTTTTTGTTTTTAAGGTCTTCTCTGTAGAAATGGCAGGATTTTGCTATATACAGTGTTCTTGGTTATAATTCTGTACTCAAATCTGATTTATAGCAGTTTGTCTTAGATATAGCCAACACATAATCTAGAAGTTATGTAGGAAATTGCAGTTTTGTATATAAAATGGAAACAGTTCTTGGATTCCCCATGGCTGAAATAATACGGTTGAATTTAAAGACAACAGTAACTTGAGGAATAGTGGCTGCAAAATCCAGCATTTTGTTTTAGCTTTCCTTAGGACACTTTGAACAAAGAGAAGAGTTTAGAGTAACGCTACTTATCACCAATTCATTTTAAACTGTGTTATTTGAGTACTTTTTATTTCCTCACTTGCTTTGAATGTAGGATATTATGTGTTGACCCTTGCATACTTTCAAAATCCTTGCTCTGATTCCCTGCATCATTCCAAAGTTTATACTTGCTGAATGAATCTTTTTGTTACGATTTTTTGAAGATACAGTTTTAAAACTGACTTTAGCAACAGCAACAAATGGAAAACTAATTGGCTGAAAGTTAATCATGGTCACTTTTTCTAAAAACATGATTCTTTGGCTTAGACTCTATTAACTAAACTCTGGGGTCTGTGCTGATCTGTGAATCAGCACAGACAGAGAGAGACTGTCTCAGAACAGTCCCAACATGGTGAGATCTTTCTTTGCTATTTAGTTACTAGCTTAAGGTAATTTTTGAAACTTACAATTTAAGGTGTTTGAGTTTTCCAGAATTCCTTAGTTCTGGAAACTTAACTTGCCTGGTAGGTGTGGGTAGTTACATTATAGTCTTCAATCAAGGACAGGTCAGATTTGAAATACACGTAAACATCTATTTAAGACTGTAATTTCAGGAACCTTCAAACTGTGCTGTGACAATTTAGTATCTCACTTAAGACTTAGAGGAGGAAAGATTTTCCATCTAGAAAGCCTTTTGTTAGCTTGAGGTTCTGTAGAGGATAAAGCTGTCTATAATCAAAGGACTGGGCATTCTGACTACGAGAAACTTGCTTTATATGAGAGCCACCTTGAATCTAACATTTTTTCTTATTTTTCTAGGGAATATAAGGAGAATATTAAGAAAGTTGATGAAGGTGTAAAAGAAATTGCTTCAATGATTGACAATTTCTACGGAAATGATGGAAAAACTGCATTTATTTTAACTTCTGACCATGGAATGACAGATTGGGGTGAGTCTTTTCAAATGTTGAGGATCTGGAGTGCGATTAGCGCTCTGTCCCATTAGAAGCTTTGTTGCCTCTGCTTCAATTTAATATCCTAAGTGTGCTTCTATATGAAACCCATGCAAATTAGGAAATGCTTACTTGCTTCAGGGGCCCCCATCAGTCTGTGACAGCTGAGTTGCTGTCTGGACAGAAAAAAGAAAATTAATAGGGTAAAGCTTAACCCCCTTTGTGGCTGCTAGTACAGATAAAAAGACCTGAATACCACCTCTGTTAGAGCCTCCTTGCAGAAAACTAGCCCAAACAGGAGAAGATTGCTTTTGGTGGCCAGTAACACAAAGTTGGTCTTGTTCCAGACCATGTGGGAGATAGATACATTTTTTTACTTTGGTGCTCTGAATCACCTGGAAAAGATGGCAGATGTGTTCAGAAGCTGGTGAACAAATTGAGGAGGAGAGGGCCCTGTTGATCTTCACTGATTTCTGTTCCATTACAGTAAATATAACTTGTTTTCTGTGGTGTGGAAAGAGAAGGTGACAGGGCATGCCTGTGGAAGATATTTATTTATTTATCTATTTAATTATCATCTGCTCATTTGCAAAATAGTTTGTTTTGAACATTATTTATTGTTGAGCTGGCTGTCACCTGCAATAAAATTTTAATTCTTTCAAGTAATACTTTCATAATTTTTTTTTTATAAAGGAGGTGTGTATATTTTTAGAATATATATGATCATAGGAACCTCAGGAGCTCAAACCACCTACTCAAAGCAGAATTAGCTTTGGTATCAGACACAGTTGCTTGAGCTTAATCCAGCAGGGCCTTTAAAACCTCAAAGGATGGAACCTATGCAGCCCCTTTGGGCAGGCTGCTCTGCTGCCCTCATGGAGAGGAAAACATTTCCTGTATCTGCAATCTGCATCTCCTTTGTTCTTATGCCTATTCTCTCTCATCCTCCTACCATGTGCTGCAGCGAGACCCCAGCTCCATCCTCTCAGACCTCCTTGCAGTGGGGTACAGGCAGGATGCTGTTATGTCCTCCCCAAAACCATTTCTTCAGGCTGAACAAATCTCAATACCTCAGCCTCTCCTCACAGGACAAACGCTTCCCTGACCAATTTAGGAGTCCCCCACTAAGATCATTCCAGATGGTTGATGTCTTTCTTGTACTGAAGGGGCCTAAAACTGGATCCAGTGTCTAGAGGTTGTCTCACAGGTACTGGGTAGAGGGGGATAATCCCTTTCCTGGACCATGCTGCTGTTAACACAGCCCAGGGTGCTGTTGGCTTTCCTCACAGCCAGGGCATGCTGCTGGGGTTTTCTCACTATGCACTGAGTCCTTTGAGGGAGGAATAAAAGGTGATAGGAGTAACTCCCCAGGCTTTGAGAACTACTGGTCTATCATAATTTTCTGTCATCTCTTTCTGTCTTGAAGAAAAAGCTTGATCTGCCAGAACTGTTAATAACTTTAATGTCGACTTTAGTCAATCCAAGATCAAATGATGCTCAGGCCTATAGCCAGTGGTCAGAAGGCTAGTTCAGTAGCTTTTTGTCTGGGCTTGTAATAACAGCAGCTGCTGCACTCTTTCAGTCGTTATTTGCACAATAGAACATGCACAAATTTTAAAACAAATATTAGAAGGGCAGGGAGGACCTATTAAGGAAGAGAACATGTTTTGAACTTGACATGATCAAAGAAACCGTGGTTGTTGGCAGAGACCAGTAAAATCACTTGCTTTCTCAGTCTGACTCTGTGATCTTGCTTTAAGCTGATCTAAAATGGAACTGTTGACTGAGATAGGTGGTCCCACACCCACCCTCACCTTGGCCACTTGTTCCTGCTACCACTCTGTCACAAGTACTACTCTATGGTATGTTGGAACAGAGAACAGAAAACTGAACAAGAGTACCCTTTCCCTCGAAAAGGTTTGTTTGGAGGGTGCTGAGGGCTGGAACAGGGAATAAACCCAGCTGAAAATCAGGGGTTTGCCCCTTCTTATAGTTCAGATCAGAGTAAAACCTGTTTTTTATAGTAGGGGGAGGGTGTATTCAGCTGCCTCTCTCAGTTATATCTGCCTTAAAGTATCTGTGGAGGCAGAGTGTCAGTAAAATGCTGATGGAGTTGGTGGGTTGGCTGAAATGAAAGATAGCCAAAACTTGCGCTTTCCTTCTGCAATAGAAAGAAGTAACTGATGCCTGGAAGATGGAGGAAGCATTCTCTTCACCTGTTCTTTTCCCAGTCTCTGTGAAGAAGAGCAGTTGTTGCTGCTTTTGAACCCAGAGCGCCTTCCACGGGATTTCGGAACATTGGAAATCTTGTTCCCAGACCTGTGTGTTCTTAAGCATAGGGTTGTTTAAAGAATGCAAAGCTGGCTCTGCAGCTCTGCCATAATGATTGCTGTTCAGCCTCGATGCTATTCCCCATTTCATACCCAATTCTGTTTTGTGAAGTAAAAAAAAAAGCAGATGTTATTATCTGTCCTTCAGAATTATTAAAAATATATATACACACAGACAGGGAATAGTGTGCTTCTATGCAAATACAAGGAAAATGGATAATCTTGTAGACCATGCAGTGAATGACATAGAGTTTGTACAACATCATCCCCTTTGATTCTGGGCTATCTCACTGCTGTGGCATCTCACCCACTGAGTTCAATGACCAGTGTTTCTTTCAAGCTTGTGTGGCTTCTGCTTCAGAGCACCTGCTGTTGAGATGCCATAGTTCTAAAGCTTCCTCTTTTTGGCGACTGATATGTTAATCATAATCTGGAGGGAATTAATTTCCCTGGGGAAGGAAGTCATGTTTTATCAATTTTTAAGGAGTGTGCTGCCAGGCTTTAAAACCTTAAAAATTAAATTATATCGCTGGGGAAGGGATGATAGTTGCAACGCATATTGTGTCGTGGTTTTGAAATGAAAGTCTAATCCTTGTCTGGGGACCAGAGATCAGTTCTGTATGATTTTTTTGGGCATGTGCCTTATTTTACTCAAATCAACCATCCCTGGTTTCCAGGGGATGCCCAGAATAAGCACATGGACATGTTTTGAGCATGTAACTCTGCTACACCTTGAGGCTTTCAAATACTTTGGCTTTAGTTTCTGCATGTTAACAGTGAGGGTTTTAATACACAAATCTGTATCTTTATGGGCTTGACTTAAGTGGTACCAATTTCCTAACTTGCAGCTTGAATTTAACCTTTATTGTTAGTGGCAGAAAAACAAGCTATGAAGCTGGAATAGGTTGTCTGTAATAGGATTTTAGTATGTATACTGTAACAAGAACTTAGGATATGTGTGTATATATATAGATTTTGTTTGGTTTTACACCATGTGTCTTAAAGTTTACACTTTTTTTGGTTTGGTGTATCTTAGGAACCCATGGAGCTGGTCATCCCTCAGAAACTTTAACACCACTGATTGTTTGGGGTGCTGGGGTGAATTATCCACAGAAAGTCGCATCCCAAAAATTTGAAGACAATTTTTTGAAAGGTAGGTAATGTATAAAACTCGAGTGCAAGATTTTGGTGGAAAGGGAGGCATTTAACTATTACAGCTGTTGATCTTCACCAGTTTCTGTTCCATTACAATAAACATGACTCATTTTGTGGGATTTGGGAAGAAAAGGTGACAGGGCATGCCTATGGAGGATACTGCAAAATTGGGTAGGTAATATCAGAGTCAGCTTTCTTTTCTAATCATGGAATTGGAGACGTTCTCTCTTTAGGTGCAGAGGTACAGGAGGCTACTATTCACACTCCTGAAACTTAGTTCCAGAGGAGACTTAATTCTTAGGAAGACTCCCAGAAGTTAAAAGCTATTTGTACAGAAACATGATAAGCTGACATGTCCTAAGACTCTTTTGTAGCTTCACAGTACAACCCTGGGGACTTTCAAAGGGCTATCTTGTCTCACTTGCATCCTTGTGGCTGTTGTGGAAATGTAAGCAGTCTTTCTCAATGAAAACCTGTGACTCTTTACTGTTATTTTCCCCCTATTGTAATTATTTTCCCAAAGCTAATATATGAAAGAAAAATGCTTTAAAGAGGTCTCTTGAAAGACTCTTTGAATTTGCTTTTCCTGCTCCATATAAGTGCAGCTGAGACTGTGTGCAGGAGAGGAGAGTGTTTTCAAGACTGTTGCATCACTGATGTATGCAGGTGTCCAACTTGTATTTGCAAATGCACACACCAGTGGTCAAGTTCTTGTGTCTGTTGACAATCCTTCCTAATTTCCGAGTTAAAAGGTCATGGAAACAGCAGAATATTTCTAATGCTGACAAACTTCTTATGCTCTCTTCAGTGCAAGCAGGCTGTAGGCAGCTCAGTGGATTGTCTCACTTTTTATCATTGCCATCAAGGGTTGACACCCCCAAAGGTGGTGCCAACAGGCAGGACTTTGTCCAGTTTGTTATGGAAAAATTAATATGCTCCTTGGTTGGCTGGAAGGACACAGTGCCTGCTCTGGGATGACAGCCTTTTCATCAGTCCTTCACCTGTGTTCTGCCTTCCTTTAGGCCTGTCTATGCAATCATCTTGGAAAGATTCGCGATGGCAGCCCTGCATCCTGTGGCAAAGTATAGTATTATCTATTTGGCCACTGGCTTGGCCCTTCTTCAGAAAGGAGGAGAATATGGTGCTGTTCTGTGGCTCCTTAGTGCAGGCCCCACCGGGTGGCCTTTGGGGCACAAGTCCAGAGAAGCTTGTGAGTGAGTGCACAGCCTTCTTCAGCAGAAGGAGGTGTGGTGGTTGTTTTCATCTGTACGCATCCTGTTCTGGAGAGGGCTCAGACTGCTCTGCTGCAGCTGAGGAAGCTCACTATACCCCTTCCTTGGTTTTGCTTCTATGAGGTTTTATGTGAGATTTTCTTTGGTTCATGTAGCCTCAGCCTCTGCCTCTCAAGCCGGCTCTCTGCCATTTCCCCTGGGCTGTTTGCGTCTGAATGCCCAGCAGGCTGCAGTAAAAGCAGAGCAGGATAAAGAAAAGAAAATAAAACCTATCAAATGGGTGGGAAACTGTGCTGAGCACTGTACAGGAAACCTGGACAATGAGCTGGCATTGTAAACCGGCATGGGAAGCATGTTTACCCAGTCCTGGGAGTACAGCCCACACTGGCCAGTCTGCAGATGTGTCCTGGTCCTATGGCTCCTGGTCCAAGGCAGATGTCTTCAACTCTGCCTTGTGGGGATATCTGAGTAGGGGAAGCAGAAATGTAAAAGTTTTTGATAAAGCTAGATATTCTTCTAGCAGAGCTATGGTTTCTTTGTACCTTAAGCACATTGCATGCATGCAGACTGGTTTTCAACATTTTTCATGGGGAAAATGTTATTTAAAGGAAAACAAACAATGCATTAATATAATAGAAATATGGGTGAGAGTCTATAGCCCTAGAAATATAAACCCATTTCCTTTTCTGGGAAGCAAAAGGAAACAAACTTGTTTTCATTTTGTTGTGAGTTTTAACACAATTCATGATTAATGCTGATAATGCTTCCCCTGTGTTGCCATGGGAACTTCTGGTAACTGTATGTCTTGCTGCCTTTAAGGTACATGGCTGGGTTTTTGGTGTTCTTGGGACCAAACAGGAGTGGGCCTGTACTCAGACCCCTGAAGCTAGCATTAGTATGAACTAATTGCTGCAAATAAGTTTGGTACATGCAATACTGCAAATGCGAATGTTGCTTGGCTTGAGCTGTTTTCAGCTGGAACAGCTTTGGGTCTGGTGCAGATGGAGAAAGGGTAGTATGGTCTAGGAATTGGATGCCTGTTCGGAGAAAATAAATGAGGTCGAGACAGACCTTTGAGCAATGGTTTGCAGGTATTTTTCACAAAGCCTGTTTCTGGTGTATTTAAACTTAGACTTCACATAAAGCCAAAGAATACTTTTTGGCAACATGGCTACACCGCCACTGATTGAGTCCTGCTTCCATCTGTGCTGTTTCTACAGTGTCATTTCGGCAAGTGGAGTAGTGACTGGCCCTTTTAGCTATCTGTGGGTGCTGAGGAAGGTGGCTGTGCCCCTGCTGCTAGCATTAAGTTTGCTTCCCAAGCTGAGGCAGGGTGCCCCCAGAGCTTGAGATCTGCTCTAGGGTAGGTGACTGACAGCATTTTAAGTACTGTATCAGTAAGTCTATTTCAGCCCCTGTCATGTTTTCCTGTGCATTTTTTTTTTTATTTTATTTTTTTTAAGCTTGAATAATAAAAAAGAAAGCCATGTGTCATCTTTTTTGGGTGTTTGGGGTTTTTTTTGTTGCTGTTTTTTACCTTGCTCGTATTATTGCTGTGGGTTGTTGTGGGGCAGCGAATTTGAACATTAGGAAGAGAAGATATGAAAAAACCCGAACCACCAATCCTTGCTAAACTCTGTTTTTAAATAACCTTCCCCTCCCAAAGAAAACAGGCAGTTTCCTCTTTATTTCCTAAAAGGCTAATGGAGAGCAGGAAAATACAGTTTTGAACCAGCTTTTTGTATGATGCACCACAGCTTTAGGGGCTTGTACATTTGGCTTTGTCTCTGCCTTCATTGTAGTTGTTCTGACTGCTAAATCGTTGAACTTTTTCCCTTGAGCTCGCTCTCGGCTGGTATTGCTTATGGCAGACATGAAGTATGTTTGTACCACTCTGTACCAGTACATCTGGGACCTTGGGTTAACCTTTTTTTAAAACTACTGAAGAGATTTAACAGCCCTTCTCCTAAACTTGAGTTTGAATCTTCTAGTTGACACAGGAGGTAATACATCACTTTCTGTACTATGCTGAAAAAACCAAAAACCTTGGACTTTGTTCAGCTGATTTGGGTCACCATTGCAAGCAGCAATTTATCCTGATGGATAAAAGAAAATGTGAACTGAAATGAAAGCATTCTGTTGTTTCTGCCTGTTGAGTTCCATCTGTAACCCCTCTTGAGCTAGCATCCTAAAGCCAAATTACAATTTTCTTTACTAACAACACTTTACAGAAAATGGCAACAAGACATTAAATGTCAACTGAATTACCCCTTTCAAATCTGTGTAGATCAGCTGTTCATGTGCTCTGTTATGTCTTGCAGAATGGAAACTGGAGAACTTGAAGAGGCTGGATGTCAATCAGGTATCAATGGAATTTCAGTGAATGATCACACTGATGTAGCATTTCTCTGGAATGTGTTACTTAAAAGTTAAGAGTTGCAGGAACTGCACCCAAACCAAACATAATATGGAAAAGTTTAAATAGCTTGTTAACACATGTGCAGCTATGGACAACTTCTCCTGAAGATGCATTATCACACCATTTATAATTAAGTGATCATATGACATTGTAGAAAGAATGCGGTACAGTATGCCAGGTACTTCTCAAACTTGGTGGCAGTTACCCAACAGTAACTTGAATAGCATCTAACATATTTTCAGAGTGGGATTTGGTTTTGCAAACCTTTACAATTAACTCGTGATGGTTTCCCTTTACTTTCTACTTTGAAAATGTTCTGGACCTGAGCTTAAGCCTCCTTGGTATCTCCTATGCAGGTGCCCAGCGAAACACAAAAGAAGCATGGTCTGATGACCATGATTCCCAAGTTTGTGAACATCTGTTGTATGCTTTTTGCTACGCTTAAGTTATCCCTGTGTATGTTCGGTTTAGTTTTTCAGAGCTATCTATTTCAATGTCTGTATTTTGACACTTTTTCCAGAAGTTGCTGTCGCTATTGAATCAAAACCAATTCTTGTTATACTGTTAAATTTTGGGTTGGGTTTTTTTTTTTTTTTTCCAGCAGGGTCTGTGATTATGGCCCAGCCAATTAGTAGTTCAGACAATTTGTACTGTAAAGGAAGAAAAAAGTGGATGACTTAACCCTTGATACTGAATCAGCCAAGCTTTTTTAAATCATAACGATAACACATATACATGTATGCACCTGAAGCTTGTTTGCTTTTTAATTCCTATTAGCCTATGAAACCCAATATATGAATAACAAACTCCAAACCTGCTCGAAAAAGGGAAATAAACTTGTACTGAAAGATTGAAGCTGGGAATGTTCTGGATCAGCTGCTGGAGTCCCCAAAGACAGAGCTTTTGTCCTGTAGTACATGTGGGACTGGGTAAAAATAGCAAACTAGACTTCTGATTGCTATTACACTTACATGTATATTGTCCTCTACAAATAATGGTTTGGAGTCTGCTTCTGCACAGTAGATCTGAAGCTGGAGCAGTGCCCATGGTTTCAGAGTAGTTTCTTCAATTTATGTTGGAGAAACAAATAATTTTTGTCTATAGTTTTATATTAAAGGAAAATATAAAGCTGGTGAGAGGCAGTGTTTATCATCACAAGTAAAAGCTATTAGTAACCTATTTTATGAGATGCCTTGGCATAAATTGAAGGGCCTTCTTGAGGGTCGACCGGGCACAAATAAAAGTGCAGAATCCTTCTCTGAAGGGGAGAAGGTAAGTAGTTGGCATGGTGGAAACACAGGATGAGGAGTGCTGTGAAGAGCAATATATTCAATGTACTTACAGCTTGAAACTGTAAATATGAAATTCTTTCTGTGGTATAAATAGTCATAAAAAGTGGCATGCCTCTCTGAGTGCCGTGAAGGAGGTACTGAATTGCTGTGAATAAATACTGTGGGGCTTTATATTTGCTTTTTAAACTAAATATATTTTTTAAGCCTTATCAGTAGTGGAGCCTCACATTTTGAATCTAATCATGCAGTCATGACTACTGGAAACAAAAAAAAGAAAAAGTAAAGGAGAATTGTGTGTTATAACTTCCAGTATTATACCATTTACTTCTGCATATGCAGATATGTTAAAATTAAAGTGAATTTATTAGCTCTGGAGGCTGGAATTATTTTTAAATGGGAATGCTTCTGTTTGCACAGGCTGATGTAGCACCGCTGATGGCTTCCCTTATTGGTGTGCCTTTTCCCCTGAATTCTGTGGTAAGTAGTATGTTTTTCCATATTGGAGAAATCTGCTCACCATAGAGGAAGAGGTGCTGGGGACAAGACTTGAGGCATGTAAGGGGAGAAGATTGTAGATTTGGAAAAGTGCTGTAGGGCATGGAGACTGCTTGTAGTTTAAACTTTATGTGTATGTGTCTTCAGTTTAGAGTATAAACTCAATCTTTTTACATATTGCATGTTACTTTAAATTGGAAAGGCAGCTGATCTTTTATAATCTGCAACTTTATACTCTCAAGCTACATAAAAGTTTTTTGTTACTTTGTTTTTTAGGGATGGTAAAAATGCAGTATGGTTTGAATAATACTTGATTTTGATCATGAAAGCTGAGCCTGTAAACAAGCTGGTTCCTGCAATTTAATGTTTAATTATTTCTTGTTTAAACTAGTATACTTTCTTCAGATGGTATCTTGTGCCTCTAATTTAGTGTGCAGTGAGTGCCCTCACTGTGAGATGTTTTTTTTCTTTGAATTCCTTTTGTATATTATTACACAGAGCAAAGGTTGTCTCATAAATATCTAATTCACAATTAGCATTACATTAGTATGCTTTCATGCTGCTTGTTTCGCATTTAAAGCACCTATTTACAGCACACTTTTTGAAATATTTCTTCTGGACACTGTCCCATATTCTGTCCCCCTGTCCTGCACACATTGCTGGTCTCGTGAGGAAAGCTGCCCAACATACAGTAGCGCAGCAACTGCTTGCTTTCCCATCACAAGTAATGGGTGAGTCAGGCCCAGGCAAGGCTTTGGGTGGAAGACTTTTAGGTATCTAGAAAATGGCTTTGACATTATATTTCTGTATAGTATATAGCTTAATAACAACTGATGTTACTTTCCTTTTTTGCATTGGTGTAGGAGCTGGGATATTATAAACAGTACCTGTGATGTTGAGAAATTGTGTGAGAAGAGTCTTCTCAAAGGAGTTACAGTAGTTATTTCAGCAGTAATTGGAAGTATTCTTACTGCTCATTTGGCCTGGAATTCAGAATTCAGTTACAGAAATTCCCGTTTCTTCTTTCTTTTCTTTTTTTTTTTGTTAAATGTATATATCTATTTTTCTTCCCCAGGGAACTCTGCCTCTGGAATATCTGAACAATAGTGCTCATTTCAAAGCAGAGAGCATGTTTACCAACGCTGTTCAGATTGTTGAGCAATTTAAGGTAACTAAACATACGGCAAAGAAAAAATATTTCTTTGAATAATAGTTGTTGCTTTGTGTAAAATAATTATGCCAGAACACATGCTGTATATAGCATGCTGTAATTCAAAGGACTAAAATTGAATGTGCATACTGGGTGATATTGATTGACTAGCTGCGAGCCATATCTTAAGGAGTTTGAAAGATTTTAATAAAACCTTATTTTTAAAGGACAGTGAGTAACTTTTTTCTTGATTCTTAACATAAATGCTGGTGTATATTGATATTAATGTAAACCAATTTGCAGTATGTAGGTAGAATCTGAGTGCTGATACCTGAAAAGGGAAATAAGGCCTTGGCAACAGGGGCTGGCAGACAAAGCTCTAAGTCAGGATCAGTACACAAACAGATCAGAAATGTTAACAGGCACCTGGCTATTAAATAAATGAAATTAGTGGCCTAATTAACTTTTAGCTAATGTGGTTATATCTGTTGTTTTGTTTTGCAAGCGTTCATCTGTGGCTTCTCTGTCTTGATTCATCTAATTTTGGGTATTATTGTATTATGAGAACACATACATGGTCCAAACAAAAAAAGGTTCTTTTCCTTAGATGGTAGAATAAGAAACAGTCAAAAATCAAAAAATCACAGTTTGGCAAGACATAGAAATGCTCTGAGGGCAAAATAGCCTTTCACAGGCAGAAAGCTGAGCCACATGAAAACTGTTGCCCTGTCAGGAATAGTGGAGCAACGAAATAGCATGAGATCACCTGCAAGAGATTAGCACCTTCTGTCCCTTGAATGACAGGTTCCCAAATATGTGAATATGAGATTGCAATGTCAGCAGCAGAGTTGCTTCCAAATCTATCCTGGAAAGCTGGCATGTAGTAGTGGAAGTGACTGATGAGCTGGATGTGAAGTTGAAGCATGCTGATATACCCTTCATAGATGGAAGACCTCTGCTCTAAGCATCAAGGATGTGACTTCAGTCTTTTTCAGTTAAATTGGTGTCTTAGGGATTATTTAAAAAAAACTCCAAACCCAAAGTTCTGGTCCTTCTTTTATGTAAGTTTCTTTTTAATTCTCTCATTTTCGTAGTGCTAAATTATCTCTTGTTGGCTGGCTTGTTTCTAGCATTGTTTTGGAATGATGGTGTGTGAGTTTCCTTTGTGTTTCTCTGCTGAAGCAAAAGTAGCACACTGACTTAGACATGCCAAGTGGTTTTTACTTTTCCTGTGGTGGACTGACCTGACCACAGTTTGTAACTCCCCAGAGAGGCTGTTGCCTTGGATAGGTAGGATGAAATGTGCAGGTTGAAACTTTAAGCTGCCAGGTTTTGGGAGCAGTGTGCTTAGAAAGTTCCTGTCAGCACTTTATGCTGACAGTTAGACACAAGTCAGGCTGCAGCAGGAGGCCTTAAAGATGTTTTGAAGGGCCTTGGGCAAAGTGGCTCTGATGGCAGCAAAACCTTCTGGTTTTATCCATGCACAGGTTAATTGATCCAACAGCATTGCTTCAGCAATGATGCCAGACGGTGTGTGAGTACACTGCAGCAGAAAGTAATACTGGTTTAATTGAGGGAGGCTATCACTGAAGTCTGGTAACACTTCTAACCATATCTTCCCTTTACCCTGCAAACCGTAGAAGTCCTGTGAAAATCAGTGGCTGGCTGGGGAGTGGTTTATATTTTACCTACTATAAAGCAGATCTGCGTTTCTAAGAACTCAAGGGAGCTACACATTGACAGTGTGATTTCATTGTTTTTCCAAAGTCCTAGAACTATTCTTTGATTTTATTTTTTTTTTTAAGTTGAATTCCTGGTGGAATTTTAAGTCTTGTTGCAACTTGCATATAAAGGTTTAATGTTTTTTTTATGCAGGTTAAGATGAGTCAGAAAAAGGAAACTACTCTGTCATTTCTGTTCACGCCATTCAAGTAAGTGTCTGTAAAAACTATATACGTTTTACTTGATTGTTAATCTTATCATTTTGTTATTTCAGTGAGATGCAACAACAGAAAATTAGTCTCTTCAGTCTTTTTTCAAATGGTAGTGCTTATCTGGCTATGAAACTGTACACTAGAACTCTATGCAATTAACTTCTATTTAAAAATTCTGGTTAGAAGTAGATTTTTTTTTAATCTATTCCTAATATTTAGTTTTCCATTAAGGGTTATTTACCTCAGCTTTTTCACAATATAGCTATATACACACTATATACACTGCATAATAATTTTCACTGGCTTTTTTTTGTTGTTTTTGCTATGTTCTTTTAGCAGTTCTTGGGAGATGTAAGCCCTGATAGGGTCAGGAAATACAGTCTGTTCTTGTTTTTATGTATATATGTATGTATGTATAAAAATTTTAAATAGGAATGGTTTTCCCTGTAATATAAATTCTAATAAAAACCAACCAGAAAACAAGCTCAAAATCGTTAGAATTTGTGCTGCCTAGTTAATGTTCCAGGGCTGTGAAGGAGTCTCTGCAGTGATTTGTGTATCTATAAGCTCTGTGTTCTAGTATATGGAGCAGTTACTGACCTGCTCACCCTTTAGTCTTACCCAGTTAAAGCTGTTTTTTCCTTTTTCTTTTCCCCCTAAAGGTTTTTGAAAGCTTTGCTCTGGGTGCATATGATACTGTTAGTTTCTGCTTTCAGTTTGTGTAGTGCTCCAAAAATTCTTTCTCAGTG
The DNA here is from genome assembly GCF_000696875.1 of Nestor notabilis. Classification (NCBI taxonomy): domain Eukaryota; kingdom Metazoa; phylum Chordata; class Aves; order Psittaciformes; family Psittacidae; genus Nestor; species Nestor notabilis. The sequence continues at coordinate 104,341 of NW_009917532.1, read as the reverse complement.
AGAGCAGCTGTTATCCTTTGGGAAATAAAACTGATGTTAATTAAGATCTTTAAATCATAGCAGTAAAAAGTACTTGAATCTCTTCCTGTGAAATACGTTTAGTTGCTAAAAAAGATTGCTGTCTTTCTGAACAGAGAAGTACTGTGTTATACTATAGCTTCTTCAAAGCGAACAGTTCAAGACAGTCTCTGAGACACAAATGGAGTTAATCTTGGACACATAATGAATGTTTTAGATCAAATTCTGATTAAGAATGACAGGTGCATTATCAAAGAATTTACTGATTATGGAACAAAAATGCTGTATGGAAAGGATGGCCAGTCATCTCTGGTTCTTGGGGAAGACCGTTTGATTTCACAGCTCTTGTTTGAATTCTACCTTTCCCAAGAAATAAAACTGTGTTTTTCTTAGTTCCTTTAAAGATAAATTTAATATTAAGTGTTATTGATTGCCGTATGGACTGCTGTCTTTTTTTCTTTTATTTTTGTTTAGTGATATGTTAGATTGTTTTAAGTGGAAATGCCCAAGACATCACTTCAAAAATACAGCTAAAACTTAGTATGAACATGTTGTTACTTTGGTATGATCCATTTCAAAAATAAATTTATTTTACTTTCTTTAGGTATTCTTAGAACTTTTCTGAATCGGGATTTGGGTTAATGGTCCTCCCAAAAAAGGTTTTTATGAGAGACCAAAATAATTCCTTTGATGTGTGAATTACCTTACAAAAGGTGCTGGTGCTTGCATGTTGTATGGGTAAAGACTTTCTTTGGTTTCTCAAGATGATGTTTGTTATCATCACTCTAGAAAAACAGATTGTCAGACATTAATGCTAATACTTATCCACTGTGTGTGTGTGTGTGTGAATTTAGTCAGATTCTAATGTCTAATTCATCTTCACAACTTTCCTTGACTTTCAAAACTTGGCCCATGTCTCGGAAGCTACCAGCGGCATTGTCCAACCAGTTACTAATAGCTGGGATAAAGTGGTTGAACACCAGTTTATTTTTAAGCAGACAAGTAACTTCCTAGTGCTCCAGCTTGCAGGAGCTGAAGGAAAACCTGAGGTAGTTTTAGACATGACATGTCAACAGATCTATCCCCTCCTTCGCATGGAGGTGACTGGCCATGTGAGCAGTAAACACAAGCCTGTGCTTCAGGTGCAGGTCATGATCTGAGTCATTAGTGTAATGCAATCCTCATCAATTCTTCAAACAAATTTTTCTTGAATCAGGGTGAAATACTAAGAGAAAGGCATGTATCCCCCTTTTGCTGGCTTCACTGTGGCACTCGGTTGGGGTTTTTTAGTGGTAGATGAAAGGGTATGGAAAGGTACAGTTACTCTGCCTATTCCAGGAGTAATTAAAAAGGCGAAGCTGGGAAGAGCTTACTTCTGTGCTGTATTTCAGAATAATTGGTAATGGTATGGAGATTGCATTTCTGCACAGCTATGTGCTATTTGGACTTGGCAGCCTAGGTTTAATGGCAGGTTTGCCCCCTGATTTGTGTTACTCTGCAGCTGGCTTTGTCCACTGCTGCAGCTGAGCACAGTTCTGTGCTGTGTTTCTGCTAGACCCTGTTCATTCAAACATGAATAGCTTCTTCCACCATTGTTTATCGATTTCAGTTGGTGTACAAAGGAGCTGATCCTTTATTAATCCTTCTGGTGCCTGAAATCTGTCACTTAAAGCTCAGAAAGTATGTGCTCCAGCATAATGCTTTATTCCTTCCTAGTTTATTGGAGGTTACTGAAGCATAATTCTTGTCTGAAGTGCTTTGGGACCATCAAGTTATATAGAAATTGAAAATGTAAATATTTTTTAAAATATTGTACATTTTATGTACATTCAGCATCTTGAAAGCCTGAAAATGAACAAAGATATCTCTAAGAACTGCCTTTCTTAAATTATTTAGACGGTGTCATTGAATAAAGTCTGTAGAACAGAAATACACACAAATAGATGCGAGTTTCAGAAGAAATCTGAATCTAAACTTTTAGATTGAGACATTCTGGTTTCAGAGAAGTTGATGAAATTACTGTTGAAAATGTATTTACCGGGGGAGGGGTGTTGAGAATATATTCACAAATAATGTGTTCTGTAGAAACTACAACTTAACAAAAACCTCGAGTTAATTTTTCAGTCAGAAATAGCATTAAAAAGTTAGTTTTAATATTCTGAGGGGGAAATCCTGGTTCTGAGCTTGAATTCTTGAATTTTACGTGTTTTATTACCTAGTGACTAGAAAACTGTTCATGACCTTTAGATGCAGTGACTTAAAAACTGTTTTTTGAGTTGCATGTTGAATATATTGCACCAAGAGCATTAAGCTAGTTCATATATACACATATCTATACATATGCAGCCTATTTTTACTCCTTCTTTACACAGTATTGGCAACAGATCTTGAATTGATATAAGGCTTCTGATTTCCGCAGGGAATCTCATCCCTCGTAGAAGTGTGGTTGGCACGTTGGACAGGGAATGAAGGGGGCCATGTACCACTTCCTACTTGGATCTAAATTGCATCTCTCTCTGAAATCCATCTGTCAAGTGTGTAATGATGAGGAGGAAGATGGAGCTGATCATTGTGTTCTGTGATAGAAATTTTAATAGTGTCTACCTGACCAGGTTTGAGGCAGGTTAGATTTTGGATAGCTGTATATATTAAGATGTGTCTGGCTGCCATTAGTGCCATTTTCATTTTTGTCAGAGTAGCTTCATCAAGGAACAGATCTGTGTAAAAGGGTATCTTGAGGCTATCTGTGAAACTGTTGAGAATACATGGCAGAAAGCTCAGCTGCAAGTATCTGTGCACCTGGCCTTGCAGAATTGGCAACCTGCTCCCAGGAGAAGGAATGTGCAGGAGCAGAACAGTGTCCTTTGCTGATATTGAATACCTGTTTAGAATGCTTATCTGCAGTTCAGTGGGATACCTGAATGGATTTACTGTCTGAAATGAGTTTCTTTCCCACCTCCTTCCACCAAAAGATGGCAGATGCTTTGAAGGAAGCGTGGACAAATCTGAAGATTGCTGACATAGGCAAACGGATGTCCAGGATAGCAAACTATCTTAACAGCTTTCTGACCATTTGATATACCTTAAGGTAACTGCTGAGCTGGAACAGTTCAAAAAGGAGTGTGCCAAAGGGCCAGATACTACTGTTGCAAAAGCATTCCCAAAGCTGGCAACTCTGGGCTGTGAAAGTAATCCTGTGAGGAGCAGCAGGAAGATAGTGTAGTGAGGTGTGTAGGTGGGGCATCAGTGTTTGACTAAAATACTCTTAACCAATTAGTGCAATTTGAGTATCCCAACAGGTTTGAGGGATTTCATGTGTTAAATTACACAAAAGCACAGGAGTCCTTTTTGTCTGCCTGGTGTATTCAGTGCTTTCAGGGAAGATCGTGCTTCCAGCTGTTCAGGTTCTGGTGCCTCACAGTAATATGGGAAGATCAGTAGTTTAAGCACCACCATATAAAAAAAAAAAAAACCAAAAGATAAGCAGACAGATTTATAATCAGTGCTTGCTTTCCACTAGCTGTGCTTTTTTGTTGAATGTCTTGAAGTTAACATCAGTAAGGGTTTAGGGGGGTTGAGCAGGAAGCAGCTTAAGTATCTTATTTAAAGTCAAGCTTGTATTTTCTCAGACATGAAAAACCCCATGCCATCTTGATGCTGCATTTTTAAAGTAACTTAACTGTTTAAATACTACATTTTAATCATCACAAATGCTTACTTCTGTATGTATAATCAAGTTAGGACTTGCATAGTGATATAGAAAGTCACTGCATTTTTAATGTGCAGTGTGCAGCTACTAAATAAAAATGTGCCTCTCCCTTTGCCATACGAAAATGTAACTCCCTTTCCTCTACCCTCCAACATGAATTAAGATATAACGGCCTGCAACATTTGCATGGATTTGTTGCAAGGAAGTATCAATCTTCTATTTGTCATGGTGATAGAAAGGAAAATAGCTCTTTTATAACGTAGTGTGTCTTTGAAGATGTACAGCAACTTCAAAGAAATGCCATAGTCACAAACACCTCTTCTCCTTTCTCTGGTAACTCGAGATACAACACTACATTGCTGTCTCTGTCTGATGGCCTTTCAAAACAAGTAATAGATATTTCCACAAAATTAACATTTGGAGCAAAGTGAAGAAAGTGATTTCTCCTCCACCGTTAAGTGGGGCAGGGTTCCTTAAGATGTCGGTAAACATACTACATCCTTTGAAGCATCCTGGTCTTGCTTTGTTCAATTCAATGGTATTTATTTAAATAAATGGTAGTATACAAGAGATTTGTGATATATGTGACAATGCATTGCAAGAACAAACATTAAGGAGTGAATGTCAGGATGCTGCTGCAGTAGGGAAGGTTATTTGTGACAGTGACTACTCTCGCTGTCTATTTATCTGAATACTTCATGGCTCTTTGATTTAGCAGAGGCACAGATTTATCTGGGAAGGCATTTCAGCCCCTTTATCCTGTGGTCAGCAATAAGGGATGGCACTTCTGACAATTTCTAGTGAACCCTGGAAAAGCTTTTTCCTTTCTCAACTTTGTCCCCACTGTGTTACCAAGTGGGAATCTAGGCATCAGCCTGCTTCTAGGGCAGCTGGTACAAGAAAATGCAGTGCCGTACAGACAAAAGTGTTCAAATTGAAATAATGTCTTCATATTATTTAAAAAAAAGAGAGGAAAAAATATTTAATGGTAGATGTATTATCTCTTTAGGGAGAAATCAATGCCTGTGCTATAAAATGCATGTTCTTTGGCGAAAATGTCAGCTTCTCTTTCACTGAATGGGCAGCGTCTGAAGCACTCTGTTAAACTGCTGCTCAGGGAGGATGCAATCCTCTTAGAAAGCAGGCATCCTGCTGGTCTCCAGTCTCAGTAGCGCACTCAGGAGCTTTTACTTTGTACATGAAAAGCTTACTAGCAATGGCTTCTGTGCAGGAAGACCAAACATAATTGGATTTGCTATCAAGTAGAAAGTAGGTAAGGTCTTTAGAAGGAGCTAAGAGGCTAATGTATAAGATAAAATACCACAAAATTTATGTGCATTTCTCTGTTCCCTTGTATAAATCCCTTTGGCCTTTTCTTGGAATTTGTGAGGCTTCATGCAATGAGGGTGAGGGAGGGTGTAGAGGCAGGTGGTGGGATGGGATGGGCAGGGGAATGTTCTGCACTGGGATGTGGAAGAAGAGAGCAGTGCAGTGCTCTTTCTGGATCTTGGTTAGGAAGGCCCAATAACAAATGGCATGATAAAATACCTGCTTTAATAAGATAAAATAAAAAGGAATATAGATAGCAAGTAAATCATACATCCCTTCAAATGCTGCATGCGCTGCATTTGTGCAGCATCATATGAAGTTCATATGGATGTTCCCATGGTGCTGCACATGTCCTGTTGGTGGAGAGGTTCCCTCTTTCTGATCATTCAAGCTATTATATGATTTTGTTGCAATAAATCAACTCTAGTAGTTATTTCTGAGGTCAAATAGAATGGAGGTTTATGTGAGAACTTCTTACTTCACTTCTAGATAAATATGAGGACAGGCAGGCAACATAACTGCCAGTATGGAGTGGGAGCTACCTGCAGGCTCCTCTGTTACTACAGGCTGTCTGGGTTTGTCCTGCAGCCAAGGTATTTGTGCAGCACAGCCTGAATCCATATTAGATGTGCAGCTCAGGCCTGGGCTTACTCAGGTTAACTCTGACGTGGATCACCGGCTCCTTGATGTATGATGGTGGTCTGGTCAGGATCAATATGGGGGACCTACCCAAACATGTTTTGGTGGACATGGGGCACCGCTATTAGGTACGTGCCTGCTCTGTATGCAGCTGGCTGGAAGGTTGTTGCTATGATTTAGGCTTGACATGTAGGATTGTGGAGCAGAAGACAACCTGTGGTACAACACTGCATAGCCACAACACTGCAGATTGCTAGATCCAGGTCGATGAATGACATAGATAATCACACATTTTGCAGAGGTAAGGCATTGTTATTTAGAGACAGCACATGTTCCTGCAGAACTAAAATAGAAGAGACTTGAAGAATTATGCATTTCCTTTCCTTCAAGGAGTTTCCCTTTCCAAGGCTGCTGCATTGTGTCCTGCTGGCTCTTCAGGCAAAACCTTGCTCTTGCTAGATCGCTGCATCCAGCTTCTCAGTGCCACTGTGAGTGGGCTGGAGGGACAGCATCAGAGTGTGGCCTCTTCCCTCCTGGTTTCTGGTTGTCTGAAGCTCTTGCTGTAGTCGTTTGCATGCAAAATCTGCTGTGTGCAGCCCAGTTATCTTAATTGTTTCTCTGTTCAGTGAATTGGCAGCTGGCAGTTAGCTTGCCTGCTCCTTTTTCTCTCATCTCTGCTATCTAAAGGATTTACATAAATATCCTAAGGCACTTTGCTGTTGAATATGTGAATATGCTGCATCAGGGGCACTGACTTGTGGAAATTAAAAGGCTATATTAATTCCTAGGACTTGACAGTTCAGAACTAGACCATTAGCGGTCAGACCACTTCCTGTGGTTTCACTGATGTATGACTCACTGTTTACTCCTTTGCATGTTTGTGAATCCGAATACAAAAAGCATACGTGTACTGGTAGGTTTTCACGATGTGTCAGTAAAGATGCTTTTTTGCTATCTTGGACCTGTGGAAGTGTGTGTCCTCTCATTTCATTATGGTTTAAAGAACAAAAATCTCAGAGCTTAAATCAGGAGCCTCTTACTGACTTTCTTACTTCTTTTCTATCTTTTGGAGTGTCTGATGCATGCAGTGATGCTTTTTAAAAGAAAAAGAAGTAGCAAAGATAACTGAGTGCAACCCTACAGCTAGACTAGCTGATTTACAATCTAACATGGTAGTCAGAAAACCCAGAAACACAAAAACCTACTTGAAATGTAGACACTCCAAAACTGAAACTCCTGGCAGTGAAACAGCAGGACAAAAGTAGATAAAGCTGAAAGAGGGAATACTGAGGGTCCTGGCCTTTAAGAAGCTTAAGAACTACCTTTTTGTGTAGGTTTATATGGAGTACCTTTTCTTTCAAAAAGCACAGCTTTAGCACACTGAACACATTGCTGTATTTTTCTTTATCTGTAAACTACATTCACCTTGCTCCTGAACTATGAAAATAAAGTTTCATGTGGCTTGCCTGTTTAAATAGCTTTCCTGAAAATATTTTAGAAAACAAAATTCAGGCTATCTAAACAGATTAAGGACCACTGAATTTACCCACCAAATCATTTAATCTTTGACACTTCACTCTGATCAAAACTAAAACGTATGTAAAGGACTGTCTCTGTATCTCATAGTATGTGCGTTCAGTCTGTCTTTAGCAGATAGAGTAAAACAATTATTTCTTTGGAGTGGGCACATGTAAAGAACTTGAATTGAACACATTTTGAAAATTTGAACAATCGGCTCCTGGCAATTAAAATTCATGTAAATATATAATTTGATGAAGTCCATAGAACTGTAACACGTTTTTTCCTGATCATGCCCCTACTAGCATCATATACTCTGTATTACAGAGCAAGATCAACAGTAAGTAAACACCATGGTTCCAAACTTTGATTTTTGAAATATCTACTTGGTTGATTTTTCCACATTTTGCTAAATGAACTCATTACTTTGCATCACTTGCCATTCACTTTCTTTCTGATGATTCTCTGCTGTCAGTGGAGAAGTGGGAAGTTTTTATACTGTGCATCTCATCCTGCTCCTAGAAGGCTGTGCACAATACCTTCAAAAGAAATGATAAAATGATGAAGTTAGGCTAGTCTGTGATTGCACTATCATTAATAGCAACCCATGAGTGCACAGGCTTGATAACTGAGGTGAATTTGATGTGGAGTAGAAATAGGCATGCAGTCATGTTTTGCTAAATTAATGGTGTTCAGTGCAAGATCTGTGCCTGTACTTTCCCATTACTCACCTGATGCTTTCTGAGGTGCCATCTGTGTCGTATGCTGGGAATGTTTGAAGGCAGCTCTCATGCGAGACTGACTTTGATTTTGAAGCCTGTTGCTGCTCTGAAAGAGGCTTTGAAAAAAGTGTTGTTCAATTACTTGTATTAACTTCTGAATAGCAGCCCTGCAAAAACATCAGGCCAGTCTTATGGCTGCACTTTCAAGATGACATTTTGCCAGCAGCGGTGGTGTGGATCAAAGCCGTAATAGTGGATCCTGTAAGTATAAATTCGGCTGATGGCAGAATTGCTGGACTGGAAGGCATCTTTTCTCCGTGGTATGACCCTCTCACAGAGGGATGGGTGGCAACAGTTTGAACATACTCACCTGCCCCTCTCAGAGTCCCAGAGGTGGGAGGACAGGGGTGCCTGGCAGAGGCCTAGGCTGCTCTATGCGATGGTGCCGATGGAAGACCTTTATGGAAAGCGGGGCAGTGTTAACATGGGTGAGTTCTTTTGGGTTGCAAGTTACTAAGAAGGAATCTTATTTCTGGAGAATAGGCTAAGAACCTGTGATTGCTCTGCATTTTGGTAGAAGAGGTTGCTGGAATTGTTTGGACTGTGGCTGTCTGATGCCTGGTTTACTGCTAACAATTTTGGAGTTAGGAATTTTGTAGCAAAGCAAGTGAGAAGGTTTGCCTTACATGGTGTTCAGGAGAAAGTAACCCATATGAAAACTTAGCAGGCTTTATTCAGATGGTCTTGCTCCATCTTGGGCCTATCATGAGGTTCAAGGGATATATATCCTTAGCATTTAGCTCTTTTAGTTTTACATCACCAGGAGTCGGTCCTTTTCTCCTCATCCCCCAATCAGCCACTATGAAAAGTTAGAAGACTGAAGTCTGCTGAGCAGCTACTTCTGATATGCTGCTGGATATGGATCATAGAAATGTGATTGCTGTCTACTGCAAATCTTGCCTCTCTGAAAGGGTTGTAGGATGCACAGGGTCTTTTTGGGGGGGAGAAGGGGTTAGGGTGCATGGTTTGGTTTTTTTTTCTGATGGGAAGAGTGAAAAGGCAGTGATAGAAGTGTGTAGATGTGCGTGAGCTGACACTAGTCAAGTACATGGAGTTTGTGTGTGTGGAGTGGAGTAGCTGAGATAAATCTGTTTTCTTCTGACAGCGAGCTAGGCAAAGATCTCAGCCTTTCTGTTTGTACATTGCGTCTGCAGGTCTGTAATGCTTCCTTGACTTTCATTATTAAATCTTCAGTCTTATAAGTGTTAAAGTACTACAGATCCTAAGGGGTTACTTTCTATAGCAGAATTCTGGAAAAATTTCTGTATAATAAAGTAACTATAAATCATTACCGAAATAGCTAGACATAATAAAAATAGCAAATTATCAATGGTCGATACAGATGTATTTGCAAGATACCTCCTTCTGTTCCAAGATTTTTATTTCATGGTTTGACTGCAGCATGCTACCTATGCTGTTGGGGATCGTAATTTCTGTAGTGTGATGATAAACACGACTCTCTGGACAAAGAGAGGTCCCCATGACATTGCTATGGTGAACGTGTGTCATCACAGTCTTCTTGTTAATGCTGTCAAATAGCTTAGCTTAGATGAAGTGTGAATGGTGTGTTGGAAAGATTAATTTTGTCAGGTATACTTTTGACAAGGGTAGCTAACATCTAAGAGGGGGTAGTTTACAAGCACTTGCATGATTAGCCCAATTGTTTTGTTTCATAATTGATTATGTTTATTTATGGATGAAACTGTGATTTCTGTCTGGAACTAGAAAGTTAATCTCTGATAGTCATCATGAAAAACAAAATTACTCTTCTAGAACCACTATCATTGAAAAATGTAATCTTAAATCTTCAGAATCCTGATGATATTGTGATTGCATGTGTTCATAATATATGTGACCATAGAGTCCTTGGTTTTTCTTTTAAGTTAAGCCTTCGAGTAACTATACTACACTTGTGTGGTGCATGTGTACTTTCAAGAGTACAAGGACAGAGTTGAGTCCACAGGCTGAATTCTTTCTGTGTGTGTTTGCTAATTAATAGGACAGGTATTTTTCTGTTATACAAAAAGACTTAACTGATTTTACTGGTCAAACCTATTGACCTTGAATTTGGTAGAATTGTATTTTGGTGATGGGTAGCCAGGACGAGCATATACATACGTACCTTAGTTTTCTTTATGGAGTTCAGAATCTTTCTAATAATGATCAGTAATTCACTTCATCACTTGATACTAATTGCATGGATGTGTGCATTAAGTGACCTTGAGAATACAGTTGGCAAACTAGTAGTACCTCTGGCACTACACTTGGAAATAACTGATCTGTTTATTCTTTTCTAACAATAACTGCCTTGTATTCAAAACATTTTAAATAGTTTAAGTTAAAATTAAATGGTGATAAGAATAGTTCAAGCTTTAATGTCACAGATTTAGATTTTCCTTGTGGTTTTGTTGTTTGGTGAGTCTTCTAAATTTTATAGAATCACCATGTCTAAAGTTCCAGTTCCTGGCTTCTTTCTATTGGTAACTTTCCACTTCTATTCATGGCTCAGCTTTGTCTCTTTATGCTTTCTGCTACATCTGGCAAGGGGCTCCTTGTAAATCTTCCATCAACTTTGTCAGCTTTAGGAAGTGAATCAGGGTCCTCAATGGATGATAAACTGCTTAGGTGAACTGAGAGATTTGGTAACTCTTATTTGGCATATTTGGTAACTCTTCTAGTCTGGTGTGCAAGAATTCTTTAACCACTTCTTTGAGTTTTTGCTTAATACAGAGGCAAAAAGTATCTTAAGATGAAATTCAGCCATTGCATTCAGGATGAAACTTGTATTTTGATACAGTTACATATGAACAGTCCTTAGTTTCTGGTGGAATACATACTTTACAAAAACAATTGTAAATTCAGCATCCTGAAAAGCACACAAATGGAAGTAAGGTAAAATGTGTGGTATGTTAGCCATTGAAAATTAACAATGCACCTGCTAATGGCAATCCTATTTGACAAAATAATTGCTTTCTGCATTTGTCTTACTGAAACTTTACTATTTAAAAACCCTGTTTATTCTGTTACACCATTCATGTACAGAGATTCCAGGTGCTGTCATCTAAGAAGGAATAGATGAAGACAATTGTTCATTAATAATAAAATGATTCATTGAGAGTAAAACAATAATTAAGGGTTTTATAGCTAAATGGCTAAAGATATAAAGTGAAAGGTAATTCTAGCATATTAGAAATTTGCATTGAACATGACAAGGGTAAAATCCACGGAAAATAGTATGTGTAAAACAATAAAAATGAGACAGTGAACATAGGAACATCTTGGATGTATTTAAGTCCTAAATAAGGCTGCTTAATAATTATTCCAGATTTTTAAAATCCTTACCTAAAAACAGAGATACCTTTTTTTTCTTACTATTAATCTCTACACATGGTGAAAACTCCCTTGGTTTTGTTTTGCTCCCTTTCTCCTGCCAAAAAAACTTAGCAAAACTCGAGGGTTACAGATTCCTTGAGGCAGTATGTGGGTCTAGTTTGCCTACTTAAAGAATTGGTTCTAACTTCAGTCACTACCAGCTTCGGTACACTCTTGCATAAAGAGCTGTAAGGCTGGCTTTCACAGGGACATGTCCTGAAAGTGCAGGAACATTCACTCTGCTATTTTTCAACTGTTTTCTAAAGTCCTCTGTATTCTCCACCAGAGTTAAGGTGATCAAACACCATCAACTTGTCATCATCTTTTCCTCCCTTTTTGCTTTTCCATGGGAACTGTCTCTTCCTGCCTCTTTATAGATACCATCTTTTGATTCTTTTCTAGATTGAAAAGAGTCAAAACATTTCTTAATACAATTATGTTATTTAGTCTTTTTTACTTTGTTCAGTGAAGATTGGTTGACTGCCTTGTTTCTCATGTTGCTGCTTTCTGTAAGGGAAGAATTGTAGCAAATATTTAGGTTGATGATCAAATTTCTTAAAATCAAAGATATTTTTATTATTAGCCTCAGTGTAGCCAAGTAACTGTGTTAACCCCTGCTCTGGGGACTGCGCTAATAGTTCCCTGTGTAACAGGAAAGAAGCTCTTATTTTTCAAAGAGGAGTTTGTTGGGTAACATCTGCTGTTCGTGTGGAATCTGAACAATTTGTCCTATGCTGACAGGCTTATGAACTGTTTACAATCATCTATCAAATCAGTTAAATTGATTAATTCTTGTATGTTCCAGAGCAAAGGTCAGTAATAATGCACAAGGGATAAAATTTTCAGTATTAGTAGATAGAAGCACCTACATTTAAACAAAAAAAAGCTTCATAATAAAAAGAACTTAGAATATGTTAGCAGCAGTGTTGACGTAAACGTGAATATGAATGTAGAGGAATGGATTAGTTCCAATTACCTAATTCCCTCTAATGAAGTTTAGTATATTTATATGTTTCATTCTGGAGTAATCTTTTTTATTACAAAGTATATTTTTTCTGCCTCTTCCTCTGCTCATGAAAAGAAGAAATATTAATACCTGTTTATATTGTTGTACAGACCACTTTCTGAATCCGAGCAGATCAACTATTTAAAAAAAGCGAGACTATATATTCAGCAGCAGAAGTACAATGAAGCGGTAAGTCTAGTTTTGCTATATGCTTTCTAGAAACTTCTTACAGGAATTTCTATTATATATAAATACTTAGATTTGTTTAACTTGAAACTGGGAAATAAAACTTTTTTTCCTTCCTTATGACGTACTTCTCATTAAAATAAATAAAATCCCACTGTAAGTCTTTGAAAATTGCTCTTTGACATCAGCTCTAATGGATAGTACTGGCTTCTGTATTTTTTCTCATAGTTCTTAAATTGTTTGTTACCATTCCATAGTATACTAACCCAGTGTATGTTTTTACTTCTCACTGTTACTGAGAGAGTAACTGAGGAATGTAGTTTATGTTCACACTTCTTAGGCTTATATATATATAAAGGAAATAATCTTATATAAAGGAAACAAAGTATGATGTCTTGCTCCATCATAGATCCTGCTTTGTTTTATTCTTTTACTTGAACCAGCTGTTCTTGTTTTTAGTTTCACATTTCAGTTTGTCAGAGACTGGAAGCCATATGCAGAGTCAATCTGTGCTTCTCAGTTGTGGTATTACTTTCCTAAGCATTTGCTACCACTCACTGTGTGACAGGGTACTTGATGGGTGCAGTTCACCGGTATTGTATTCTGACATTCACAGAAATAATTTGTAGAACTAAATGATACAAAGAAATCTTTCACTTTAACAGATTCAGTTTGGTCACTGACTTTTGTGTTAGAAAGTACGTGAAAAAGTTGAATACGTAAGATTATATTTAACCTGCAAGATGCATGCAACACTCCATTATGTGTTCAGGTTCAGCTCTTCTTTTTTCTTAATATGCTTCTCGGGGTAATAAATTACAGTTTTATGCACAGGACAGCTAAATCTGTTTTATAACTTGTCCCTGTTTATTTACCTTATTGTAAATTGGAAATAGCTCAGTTTAAATCAGTGGATCTATTTTGCTGTGGGAGCAGCTTTTCTTTTTGGTTTCCTAATACTACTACTTGCCTTGCACACATTCACTTACAGGAGACATTTTATACATTTCAGCAGTAGAACCTGTGAGTTTGTGTTGTTGGCTATGAATAAATTTTACTTCTTGTTCATTTGAGTGCCCCATGTGTTCAAGTTCACTCTTGATCACGAACACACCGGGTTTGTACCTGTGCCCTGATTATCCTCAGCTTCCTATAGTGCAATGCAGAAAGGTTGGTGCATTACCAGCTGCTGTAGTATCGATTCTTTGCCTCCTTTACTCTGCAGCTCTTTGCATTGCAGATATGCGTTCATAATTGTATCTTCAGGAATGATTTGGTTTTGGAGAGTTTGACTATTGGCAGACTTATAATCTCTTCAGTAGCTGATGTACCTTTTTCTGTTGATTGTTGCTGTTAAGTCAACCTGGACATGTAAAGAAGCATCATCACGTATGCTCATCTTCTTATTATAGTCTTCCTTGCAGATCTTTTAATCACAGAGAACCCTCTGTGACCACAAATGACACAGCTGAGCTTCCCATCTTTAGCTAAATCACAGGGTCAGTACACTTCTGTGTAAGGAATGACATGGTGGGGAAAAAACCACTGTCTGTATCAATGTGTCTCCCCAGTGGAGGATACTGAGTAAGGGGACCTGTGATTAGACTGGGTACAACCCTTCTTGTGTCCAAATGATCTGTGTCCTGAGAGCCCCAAGAAGCTGCTTTGTGAACGAAACTGAGGTTCCAGTTGACTCTGAATTCACCTCTGGTGCTTAGGCAAAGCACTGGGTATATCAGGCACTACTGAAGTGGAGGACATCAGACCCCAGGAAGGGGCTATTTCAGGCTGTGGAGAGTGACGAAATTTTGGCTGCATCCATAATCCTCCTTCTATGTAAATGTTGTGCCCTCAGAAGCACACAGCTGGGGTTTTTTTTGTGGGGTTACTTATACTGAAATATATATGGTCAAATATTAATGGGGGAAAAAAAGCAGCATGCTTGGTAGTAGGTGGTGTTCAAGGTGTGCTATCTCTTGTGGCTTTTACCTGTTGTGGCCAGGGATGATGGTGAAGGAGCCAAATAATGGTTGACTTTGTCCAACGGGAGTCCAAAGCAGTGTGTACTCCAGCAGTTGGTGCTGGCGAAAACACTACACCTCAGCATGGAGAGGACACATGTGCTCCAGTTGTGCTCAGTTACAACAACTTGTGAAATGGAGCTTACTCTGTGCTGAACTATTGCTTGTATGTTTTGTCTGCCTTAGATATCTCTGTGCAAAACGCTGATTAACCTTGCTTTGGAAGGCTTGTCTTATTACCATACCTATGACAGATTGTTCCTGGGTTTAAGTATTGCGATGAGTTTCGTGGGCTGGACAACTTATGTGATTTTGGTGATTATCAAGACCCATACCGATTTGACCAAGGCTGTCCAGACTAATAATAAGGTAGGTTGGAAGCACACAATGTTGTTTTTTTTTCTATCGATTTTCAGCATTATACATATGCTCAATCTCTCTGTGTGGGACAAATTTCACACCTTCCACTTCTTTTGACTACATGTGGAAACTGGCAAGCTGTGGAGTTTTCTAGTTACTGTAATCCTCCACAGTAGTGTTACTGTTTGGTCCATTAATAGCATCTGTATTCCTAAACTGTGTAAGTCTGAGAATGCAGTACTGTGCTTTCTCGGTTTCTTCCTTCCTACAGCTGTGCATTTTACTAGTTGCTAATGCAAGTATAAGCAAACAATATTAAAGGGTCTGTCTTTAACCCGAAGCCAATTTTCAGTTTTAATTGTAGCAAAGTCAGTACTCTACTGTAATAATACTTGTTTGCAAGAACTCAGACTTCAGGCTTCCATTTTCATTTTTGTTCTTTACAGTAAGGCAAAAAAAAAAAAAAAAGAAAAAGGCATGTAAATTATTTTATTCCTGTTCTGTTTGGCAATGTGAAATCAGTTTTCAGAAGCTGTGCAGTCCAGTCATGGCATTTTTAAAATGTATAACCTGTTTTAATAGAAAGGTGAACCATGGTTTCACAGATTGACTTGCTCTCGTGCTCTTTGTGATTTGCAAGGGTGCAGCAGAAGACATCAAAGATGAAGGAAGCTCTTTTTGACAAGACTATTATGGTTTGATTTTTAACAAAGTACAAAATTCTAGGAAATTAATTTACTTTCAGCTATTTATCAGGAACAGAGATACCTTGAAAAAGTGAATAAGCAAAAAGCTACCATCTCAGTAGAGAAGGATTAAAGCCTTAGTGGGGGAGGGGGGTATCCCAAACTCAAGAATTTGTTTCAAAATAAAGGGAGTTGGTTCATTTGGTAATGTAAATGAGAATGAGCACTCAGTTAGCATCTTTACAGCCTTCAGTATACTACTCTGAGAAAATCCCTGTCATGCTATCTTGAGGTTTTTACTACTGGTCGAAATGAGATAGTCTTAGCCTTTAATGAAAGTGATAAAACAAAATTGAAATGGGAAATATTCATAAGTGCTGTACTGCATGATTTAAGTTTTCTTTCATCAAATAACTGAGGAGAAATAATCCAAGATGCATGTTATGTCAGATATGAACAAAATAATTACAGTAAATAGAGTGAGTATCAGGCATATTAATAACTGCATTAAGCAAAAACTTCACATTTTTAGTTGACATCAGATTTTAATTTGGTATATTGATTTTACTTGTTGAAGATGAATTTTATACTAGTGACACTGGTAGAAAAAATTAGGTTTCTTAGTTCTTTGTTTATAGAATTTTTCTTTACTCAGTTTTAGTCAGAGGTCTTTTTCTGTAGAAATGTTTTTTAGTGTTCTAAATACTTATGGAATCACAATGTGAGGCTAATCCTTCATATATGGAAGTTATTTTGTTTATAGCTAATATTGGAGCTACTTAAAGAATTTTGCTGAGAAACTAATCTACCATTGACAAATAGTCTTCTGCAAAGCACTGCCTTGGAAAATCTGAAAGGAGCCTCTGAATAATGAAACTGCGCATCCTGTATATATAATCTTCAAAAGTTTTTGGCTTCTTATGAAGCATATGAAAAAACTTTTGCTTTTAGAGTAGTGTGTTGTTTGCTTAGCAGAAGCCGAACCTTTTTAATCTATTTTTTAAACATCCTCAGAAAATGCAAATCTGGTTTCCATTTTCAATGCATGACCAACTATATTGAACTCTATAATATTTATATCTCTATATGGAATAAAATGTTGATTGTATGTGTTTACTCATTTGATGATAAATTACATTGTGTGCATATCATTCTTATACATATTCATTCTGTCTATATGTCAGCAAATATAAGATTTAGAACTACTAGTCCAAAATTGCATTAGGCCAGCTTTCTATATGACATATTTATTCTTACTTTAATGGCAGATCTTATTAGAAATCCTATTTTAAAAATCATTTAGAACTTGCATTTAGTGTCAGTTTAGATCAAGGCGGTTGTAAGTCGGTTACAGGGAGGCAGAAAAAAATGTTAACCGGTATCTGTGAACTGCTAATTGAATATCTTTTCTTCTCAGCATATTTAACATAGTCATGTATCTGTCTACGTAACTCATTCAAAGAAACTGGCATTCATGTAGAAGAAAAGTGTCTTCAGTCATTACCTACGCTATACACTGAAGACTGCTCAGTCACTAAAGCTGCCTTTGCTATGTCAAGTTGCCATGCATAAAGATAAAATTGCTTATTTAAAACATAATCTTCCTTTGCCAGTAATTCTTCTGATACCTGAATGTCCCTAAATAAGGAAGAATAGTTTAATGACCAGGTAAAAAGCAGATTCAAAGTGACTGCTTAATGCTCCTTTTTGCATGAATGAGAGATTACTGCTACCTGATGATTAAGGAGTAGCCTACCTACCTGAGATTATCCATTTAAAAGATTTTCTTTCTCACGTTGATGTTCTTCCTTACAGCTTTCTTAGTCTAAGAACATGTTTCTTTGAGTACATCTCATATATTAATTCTTTTATTTATTTATTTATTTTTAGAAAGCCCACAGCTAGTGGTGTAGGTTAACATTAAGTATAGTAACAGTTCTAGCTATGATAAGAATCTTTTAGTGCCATGTGACTCTAATCCTCTGTTGTATCTTGAAATTGCAGATTCTTTGAGTAAGGCTGTCTCTCCTGTGGGAGGTTGGTTACAAGCCTCCTTCAGTAGTTGTCCCTAGATACTGAAGAGTTGGTATTTTCCAGTAGGAGTTAATGCCTTATGTTTTAATTTAATTAGTTCTCTTACAAATGTCTCAATCAAGAGGAGGAAACGTGCTAATGGAATTTTCATTAAATGGAATTTTCATTAAATGACTATAATGCTATGAACTTGAATTCAAAAGGTTATGCGCTAAGTCTGTTCCTAGAATCTAAATTTAAGACAGTTCTTTTTTCCAAGACCTTTAGCATCTCAGACTTCCAATGGATTTTAGGTATTCATTGATCGTAAGTAATACTGCATACATTAGGCTTCCAAATTGTACAAGTGTGCCTTGCTAGTACAGATTTTACTGTAGGACCTTATGCAGGGAGGTATTTAGAATTAGATCTTCAAATCTGATGGTTGGTTTGGGTTTTTTTTTTTTCATCTGGCTGGAAACAGTGTCCAGAGTTCTGCACATAGACACAAGGCAGCTTGAGTGACTGTGTTAAAGTAACATTTGCTTTGCTGTGTAACTAACAGATGGAAAACAGTGTGGAGTTTAAAACATTTTGTTGCTGTCTCACGAATGTTCGTCCAACCATTTGTTTTACAGGAATCTACTGTTCTCTTCTACGGTTTTGCCTTTGTTGGAATGATAATAGCTTTTTTCCTGTTGATTCAAGCATGTCCTTGGACATACTACATATACTGTCTCTTGCCAGTACCAGTGTGGTATGCAGTTGTGAAAGAGTAAGTAAAGAATACATTTTACAAAGAATGTTTTATAAAACTGGGCCTGTGCTTCCTGTTTGTTGACAAATAATTTTTTTCCATAAGTTTGGGAGAAAAGGTTAAATATAATTTTATTAAACTTCCTGAAATATTCCTGAGACATTCCAGAGGACTGTGGTTGATATTTCACTTGACATATAGGATGGTTTCCAAACTGATACAGCTGCCAATTCTAGAAGGTATCTTTTCTATTACCAAAAATAAATTAATGTCTTTCCAAGACAAAATGGTTTTAGTATTCTTGTAACCATAACAAGAGGGTGCTAAATTCTTGGGCATATACCTGTAGCAGCTGACTTCTTTTGTAAAATGGTACAGGCTGTTCTTTTCCAGTAATTTTGAAATAGTCTGATCCTGCAAAGTGTCAAGTATGCTGAATTCCAACTGCTTTTGGAGAAGATGTACTAGTCATATTGAAGATTGTGCTCTGATATTAAAACAAACTTGTCTTGTTTGGATCTCCTTTCACTCTAAATCCAAAAATACTTATTACATTCTGATTTCTGTTACCTAATATACTGGCAATTCTGTAGATACCAACTCAGTATTATTCAGATAAAATTAGACCAACTGCAGTTAGAAAATGAGCTGCTTCATAAAACACTGGAAAAGCTAACTGGGGATTTTTTTCTCCTCTCTCTAAAGCTTTTGAATGTTTCATCAGTTATGATGGACATTAAGCACAGCATAACTAAAACTGTTCATAAACTCAGAGTTGATTTAGATAAAGAATAATCTGAAGCTTGTCCAAATACTGGTGAAGATGAGCCAGGAATGGGAAGGAAAAAGCTGGAGGGTTTTATTGTGGATTTTATATCAAGTAAAACTGGGCAGAAGGACCAGGCCATCACCCACTCTGTTTTTAAACAGGAGGCAGAATCAGCAAGACCTGAAATGTTTTTTGGCCTCTGACCCCTCTCCTTGCCCTTCAAAGGTAAAATCCTATGATATTTCTGGTTTTTAAAAATAATTATTATCTTGTTTCATCATTTTGAACAGACTTCCTGTTATTCAAGACCTTGCCACAAATCTCTTGTCACTTAATGTGGTTCAGTCTGTAGGATTCATCTTCATTTGTACACTGGGAATTGAAATACTAGTAAGTATTTTATCTGTCTATATCAACAGGGCATCTCACAGCTGGGATTCTACCTCTTTGAGGAATTGTAAGTTTTATTAATGTGCTTGGTTTTCAGTCTTCTGTTGGATTTTCTTTTTTTTTTTTTTTTTTTCTAATTAGGTCTTCAGCTTTTTCTACCGCTCTGCGCTTACTCTTGGTCTTTTTGTCTTCGCTGGCTGGCCAGTGATCACACAGCTGTGGGTTCAAGCAAAGGTACTGTATTGCTTTGCTTAAAAAGAACATTTTAAATGGCTAACAGCTGATTGCATCTCAGGATATTGGGACTGGTCTCTTGGGAATGCTGCTGTAGGTTTTTGTTCAGTTATGCTTTTATTCTGATCTCTATCATGAGCAGCATGTAGCAAGGCAAAGGAGTTTAATATGATCTGGATAGATCTTTTATACAAGATAAGTAAGTAAGACTACTTAAGAATTTTGGGGTAGCATGGAGTTAGCTACCAGTTTTCTGTTGTTAATGGTAACTAAAAAATGTTTGACTTAGTGGTATGAAATGCACATCATTTATCAAATTGTCACAGTAACAAAAGAGTTGACGTGCATGACTGGTGGAAGTGCAATTGTTTGAGTAATATGGTCATTTATTGAAAAAAAAAAACAACAAAAAAAGAGAAGATAACTGAAAAACACTTGTTCAATTTGTTACTGTCTGCAATCAGCTGGCACACATTGTCCCTCTGAGGCAGCTTTCTGTACTGTTTTTCCCAGGAAAAAACTTCCGCTTCTGTAGGTATGGGTGTGAAGTAACACAACATTTAATATGAGACATTTTTTCCATTAGTTTATTCAAACATCTCTTATTTCAGAATACCTAAAACATAGAGTTCTGGGGAAATATTAACATTTTAATTAAAACAAACAACAAAAAAATTGGAGTGAAATTGCAAAGTCTTGCTCTGCAAGAACTGTCAAGAATGGAGGCTTGTATTTGTTTATTTACATTTTTTTTACTGCATTTGAGTAATTAAGTAACTTGTCTTAAAGCTGGGTATACACAGAAGATGTTTTGTAGTGCTGAAAATTTCCTTTGGGGATTTTGCATCTGCCTTGAGCTTGAAAACTTTCAGTGCTATAGCTTTTAATGTTTTTATTTCGAGTCAAATACCTGGGATCAGATTGGGGTTTTTTCCTCCTCGTAAAGAATTTAGATAACTACTTAGATGATCATGGTAGTTAAATCAAATGGAATTCAGATTCAAAGACTGGAAAATGTTCCCATATTGACAGAGAATAGGTGACTGGTTAGCTGCTGCAAACTTCTGATAAGATTAGCTTTATTCCTTTCTTCTATAAGGTTACTCATCAGCTTTCTAGTGACTGCAATGTGTGTGAAGGCCACACTTGGAGAAAGTGCTTTTAAGTACAATCTTAGCTTTGATTCTCATTGTCTTTGATAGGATTTTGACAGCCATGTAAGTGAGATTCTCTTCTAAATTAAATTGAAGTACTGTAACACCAATGACCCTGTGCTCTATTTTCAGTTAATTTTACTCTTGATAAAGGAGGGGGGTTGCCTGTGGGAGATGCTAGTAGCCATTAGTAATTTGATGAAGTATTTTTTTTCTCATTAGATAATTGTCCACATGACCTCCAAAATAATCCTTTTATTTATTTATTTCCTTTAGACAAACGCATCGATCTGGACTCTTCTGTGTATGCTCCTGGCAATATTTCCTTTAATGCCTGTTGTAGGAAGAGAACCAAACATTCCTCTGGTGTAAGACTCTAATTTTGTTCTTTAAACTTTTTATTTCCCTCTTTGATATTCATAATTTAGGCTGCCTTTTGAGATATGTGAAGAATTGTATTATTGAAAGCTGGCTGAGACAGGTATTGAAATTCAGAATTTAAATAACATGATTATAGAGACCTCAGTTATTCACTAATGTGAACAAGAACAGGCTTTTAATTCTTTTGCCTCATCTGTTTGCTCTTTACATTATTCTGTAATTTCTTGTCAAGGGAAACATTTCTCACAATACAAAAATTTGCAAACTTTACATGAAAATAAAGGTCATCTTTAAAGGAGGAGCTTCGCTGGGGTTCAAACATGGTAAATAGTACTGCCATATGTGGATAAGAACATTTCTTCGAAAGCAGTTTACTCTGACAGCATCTTTGTGAATTCCTCCATCTAATTTCAAATAACCCGTCTTTGAACAGCACTCTGTACCTAATGAGATATTCAGGGAAATATAATAAATAGGATAGGCAAAGCTCTCCTCTTCCTCACTGTCTCCTTTGTCTATTCTTTTTCTACCTCCACTTGTTCTCTGTTTTATGTTTTCCTTTCTGGTGTTGCTTGTCTGATTTTCTACAGTTGTTGATTTGCATTTTTTCTAGTGCATCTTTGTCATCTGTCCCTCTCCTCTTGTGAGCTACTCTTTCATCATACCAGCATTCTTTCATATCTAGATGTAATCCAGGTGGTTGGCCTGAAGGCGTTAGGCTTGTGGTGTCATTACTGCAAAGAAAGACTTGAATTGACCTAGACTGCAGCAGTTCCTTCTGCTGTCTGACAGAAGATACTTTGCCCCCTAAGAGTGAGGGTGCCTGTTCCTCAGTAAAATATGGGATTTGAGCAGTAGTGTATGATTGCAGACAGAATTATGATCCCAGATATTTCCAGAATTCTTGACATTCTGCCTCTATACTTTTCATTGTGACTTGAATGTATCTGTTGAAAATCCTTCTTAGTCTTGATGCTTGGGCATTTTAGAAATATTCAAAAAAGATTTTCTTTGGCTGTGTTACAACCTCTCAGCTGTATATACACATTCGTGTATTTCTGCTGGTCCAAACTGAAGGCTTTTTATTCTTTAGAACATTTGAGCACAGCTTAGAAATCAAAATGGAATTAAATTACCTTGAGAACTTCCTCCCTGACACTTCTTTACATTCACCTTACCCAGGCTGTACATCTTCCTATTTATTCTTCTAATGAAACATTGTACCTCTGAAACGGTTTGTGCCTGTCTGAATCTTGTCAAGGGAGTTTTGAAGCTGAAAAGGCTTGAAGCAACATTTAAAAATATATGTATGTGTGGCACTTCAGGATACTGAAGATAAGGAGATGCTGGGAGAAAAGATATGGGAGGGAGAAATCAGAGTGTCAGAGTGCATTTATTAGATCTGTTCTTGAGCAGTGGCACTATACATTAGGACAGGTGATCCAGGAGGAACATAGATACACTGTCTGAATGTGTAGGATAGGTTAGGATAAACCAAATCTCTCCTGAAGTTGGATCTGGTGTGGGATGTAAAGTGCAACAAGACAGTATACAGCAGCAAATGGAAGACTAGGGAAAATGTGGCCCTGCAGCTGATTGAGATGGGGACCTGCTGATAAAGGACATTGAAGTCTGAGGCCTTCTTTTACCTCCATCTTTACTGGTAAAACTGGCCATCAGGAACCCAGCCTGCAGACTGCTGAGACCAGTGTGGAAGTCTGGGACAATGACTTGAAAGAGCTCCTTGCAGGAACGTCCAGTGGTATCCTTGGCATCACCAGGATGGTGAGCAGGAGGAAGGTGGTTATTCCTCCCTACTCAGCCCTGCTGAGACTTGTCTGAAATTGCTGTGTACAGTCCTGGGCCCACTGGAAAGATATACTGGACCAGGTCCAGAGAATGGTCATTAAGATGACTAAGGGATTAGAGCATCTGCCACAGAAGAGCGAGTGAGAGCTGGGGCTGCTTATCCTGGAGGAGATGAGAGAGCTGGAACTGGTTGTTCTGGAGAAGACTTAGGAAAATCTTATCGATGTGTATAAATACCTGTCTGGGGGAGAAGAGTAAAGATGACAGGTTCTTCTCAGTGTCTAGTGAAGAGACAGGAAATGGACAAAAATTTAAATGCAGAAATTCCATTTAAATGTAAGAAAAAACACACTTATTTTACACTGAGGAAGGTCAAGCACTGGAACAGGTTTCCCAGGCAGGTTGTGGAGTCTCCACCAGTGGAAGTATTCAACACCTAGCTAGATAACGGCCCTGAGCAGCCTGTTGTAGTTGGCACTGCTTTAAGTAGGGAATTGGACTAGACTGATCTCCAGAGATACCTTCCAACCTTCAGCCTGTGAGTGGCCTGCAACTATGTTCCTGTATTTGTTAGATCATTACTTGGAAACTGCTATTGAGATATGTGTGCCTGTGTGTGGTCTGACTTTACTGAATGTGAGATATTTCTACGTAACTATGTGTTTGTTAGTTATTGTGGTATAATTACCCTGATAGATGGTTGGACAAACCTTGAAAACACTAACTTTAGATCACTGATCACTGTTAGTATTTTGTTCAAAATATTATTTGGAGGTAATCGAAAGTACCTAAAAATAACAGGTGACAGATCAGTCACATGGCCAAAATGGAGGGTTTTTTTGCCACTGCCATAAAAAAAAAAAGAGTAATTGTATTTGTGGATGGCAAGCTTGTATTAAAAAAAAACCCCATAACAGCAAACCCAAACACACCCACCCCACCAAAAAAAAAAACCTACAGAAAAAAACCCAAACCAACCAAACCGCACTCGATTCTGGATTGGATTTTGTTTTTCTAAAGCTGGATGTTGACATTTCCTTAATGTATTAAGTCTTGATACTGTAATGAATTATTTGATCTTACTGAAGAGCACTTCCATGAAAGTTTCCTTTTGATGATGCTTCCTGGGATTTGATTGTTCTTTTGTTTTTACAGAATAGCAACTGGTTTGCTGACTCTCATGATCTCTTGCTTCTCACTGGCATGTCTTTTTAAAAACAAAAAATACAGAAATAATGAAGATCTGAAAGTGTATTTTTATCAGGTCAGTTGGTACTTTCCAGTAATTCTGCATGTTGAAGGGTTTTTATGTGCAAATTTTTACATACATTTCTAAGACCGTGTTCCTACTAAGACCATCACTTTGAAGAAGGAAATGATTGTTCCTAAGAGTTTTCCCCTTGGCCATTTCCAGAGGACCATGTGCTCATGGTAATATGCATGTTTAAATATCGTAATGCTGTGTTCCCAAAGCTCATCTTGTGCATATTTGTGTATATTGATAGACTGATGTGGTTACACATCCTGATGCTCTACTCAGAGAGTTTGAGAATTTGTCCTTCCTTCAGTCTGTGTATGTAACTTCCAGTGACCTTTGTGGGAATTGCACATGCACACTAAGAACAAGCTTGCTGGTTCAGGACGTTCTTTCCTGTTTCCGTCTGTTGAGTAACAATGCAAGACTAATACTGAGCTGATTTTCTGTTGGTTAAACCTTGTTTCAGATGAAAGATTAATGGCTTTTTTCTTTATAGCTTCATGAAATAGGTAGATCTTTTCATAGTAGGTGCTAATTAAGTTCTAGAGAGCTTTTAAGATTCTAATAATACCGTCCATGTCTGCTGTCCTCTTTTTTTTTTAACTTATTAAAAGATAATGGTTTTATTTCAGGACCAGCTTTATTAACTATAACTTATTATGTGCTGGAGTTTCTTACTGAGCTAAGTAATTGATTCACCAATGGTATAGGTATGGAGCTCAAACTGGTTAAAAGGAGGAGTGGAAAGAATGATGAATGGCTAAAATGCATACCTGTATGGACTTGAGAAGGTCATTTACAGGCTACTCATTTATTCACTGTTTTTTGTACCTACACGCTATGAATTTCCAGCATATGTATTAGCCTTAGAGAAACGAAAAAGTCACAGAGAACCAAACAGCATGATCAAAAATATTTTTTAGAAAAAGTGTATAAATAAAGAAATTTTTTAAAGTACAAATGTAGCCTGAGTAACTTCATAGAGATACGTTTGCATTTCTGTTACAAAAAAATCAGTAATGTTTAGACCTGATTTTGAAGTTTTGATACATGTCACTGTTTGCTTGAGGCAGAAGAATCTAATTATACCCTCACAGGGTAAATTGCCAGCAGTTTCTCAGGTTTTCTCTTGATATCACTAAAGCAGGAATAACATTTTTTGCTGAATTTTGTTTGCTATGGGAAGGGGAGGATTGTCTTTTGATTGATGCTACTCCTCTCTTCCAGAGAGGTGGGGATAGTAATAAGTGACAGGACAAGAGGAAACAGCCTCACATGACATCAGGGAAGGTGTAGTTTGGATATTAGGAAGTACTTCTTGTCCAAAAGCATTGTCAAGCATTGGAACAAGCTGCCCGGGGAAGTAGTGGAATTACCATCCCTGGTGGTATTTAAAAGATGTGTAGACATGATGCTTAGGGACATGGTTTAGTGGTGGACTTGATGGGCTTGGCAGAGTTAACACTTGGACTTGATGACCGTAAAGGTCTTTTCCAACCTAAATGATTCTATGATGTTTACGAAGTCATTAAGGCCTCTGGAATGGTGAAAAGGGGAGTTATTTATAATCCATCAGCTAGGCTGCTGCAGTGCTTACTGTACAACTTAATATTTTTGCTGCAGAGAACATTAGTTTCTCTTTGCCAGCACTTCCATAGGTGAAGTCCAGTTTTTGCTGCACTACTGAAAACACCGCTGTTTCCATTGTTTAGTAATGTTGGGCCAAGTTGTTATTCCTGGGAGGCTTGAACTTTGTGTGGGTCCAAGGTAGTCGGTTTATTAGTTTTCTCCTCTAAATTAGGAGAAATAAGCAGTAGGGATCCATACTGTATTGGTGGAACTAGGGGACAGGAGAAGTGTTTTCAGCAATCCTTGTATAGCATCCAGCTGACGGTGCTGGTTCTCCTACCATTCTCTCTATGGGTTATCATGTTAATTGCTTACGAGAGCTGCGGGCAAAGAGGTGTTGGGACTGCAGATGTCACCCTTGGTTTCCTCTTTGTAGTTGTGACTTATAGATGAGTGTTTCTCAGAGGCTTGCTCTTAAACTGTGCAAGAGTAATCTCTAGTTCTGGAGAAGATTGTGAAGGGGAAAAGAAGACATATTCTTAGGAGGAGACCTCATGTTGCATCTCCATGTTCCTTCTGTGCTGTTCCAGTCCTGATGCTGGTGAAAGCAGAGAGCAGTTTGAACATTACTTAAACTGTGAAGACAGGAGTCTCAAAAGTGGATGCTGAGCCCTTCCCTGGGCATTGGCATAGATCTAGCAGCAGTAAATTGGGTTTACTAATGTGCCCAAGTCATCACAAGTCTTTTAAGGCAGGAGATGTATTATGGGAGATGACACAAAGTGAATGCAAAGAACTTCACCAGTGACTAGGGAGTAGCAGAGGGATTACCAGAGCTCATGATGCTAAAAGAAGTTGAAAAGATACATCAAAGAGGAAACATCTGGCCTGAATACAGCAAAAGCATCCCAAATAAACATCAGAGGTCTAAAGGGGCCAATTCCCTGAGCTTTTGGAGGCTTAATGCTTTGACCTAGCTTCTTGATGTCACACAGAAATACAAGTAACATGTTATTGTGGCCTGAAATTAAGCAGAAGCAGCAGATACAAAGCACCTGTGAAGCCCTGACAGAAAAGGATGCTGACTGCTAAGTGTATCCTCTGGGCAGGTACCACGAAGTATCACTGTGTCTGGCAGGGGAATGGCAGCAATTCATATGGTAAAAAGTGATAAATGTGAAGACTGTGTAGGTGCTTTGCACTAAAAAAAGCCACAACAGCAATTATATCTTGTAATGCAATTTTAAAGCACATGTTTGCAAAGTACTGCTTGATTTGCCTTTTAGTGGAACTGCAGAGTTATGAATAAATAGCAGTAATTGAAAACTTGGCTCAAGCATTTTCTTGGATAATTGTCATCTTTCAGAAATAACTGACTCATGGGGTAATTTTCCTCAGGTTTTTTGCACCTACTTGATAAGCGAGTGGTGTCTCTTCAATTAGTCAAGGGGAAAAAAAAGAAAAATCTTCAGCTTCACTGCTTCTCCAAAGCAGAGGGCTCTGCTTGCGGTGGTGCAGACAATTTCATTTTAACAGTCTGCCAAGATTGCAGCAGCTTTTATCTCTTAAAATCCACCTCCAATCTGCTCTGCTGCTGCTGTCTCTTAGAGGAGCTGTGCTGCCTATGCGTAGCTCTTGCTTTAACTACCCTTCCCCTTCACCCTGTACCTGGTACTGCAGCAAAGCCAGAGGTTCTGCTGGTTCATGGTTGCTGTTTGAGGACAAGTGCTCCTTAAAAGAACAGGATGCATATGCATGCTCCTTAAAGAACTGGGGGCATATGTTTCCTGTGGTTTACATAAGTGTTCAAGCAGTTACTTTTGACAGAGAGCATATCATGTCAAATCAGTGATCCAGGCCATTTCTTTAAATTAAAAAAATAGCACCAATTATTATTAATAGTAATAATAAACTAGACGTTTTTAAAAGCGTAATTTTTTAAAAATCTATAAACACTTGACACTACATATAAGACTTCCTGTTCTTACATTGATTCAGATGAGGGGTTTATGCAAGTCTAAAGCATATTTACATATTTAGTATGGGATGGCAGAGATCCATACATTTATTATGTGTCTCATTGTCTGATTCCTGCTTTGTAGATGTTGAGTATTGCACTTTCGACATACGTTGTGAGCAGTACCCATGACAGTCTTAAGAACAAACAAGGATTGCCTGTATTGAATCAAGTTATCAGCTGGATGACTCTAGGTAAGAACAGCTTCCCTCCCAAACTTGTATATTACTATTTTATGGGGCTTGAGGTTGGGGCAGTGACACTTCTTTATTAACATCTTTCTTTTGCACGTATTCCCTGGTCTGGTTGAAGATGTCCTTGCTTATTGCAGGGAGGTGTGTTGGACTAGATGGTCTTTAAAGGTCCCTTCCAACTGAAACTGTTCTATGACTCCTAATAGGTCTTCCATGTGTTCACTATTCTTTTCTAAGTGAGGTTTTTGGAGAAATGTGTTAGAAAGTGTTCTAAAATATTACTTCTTTGTAGGTTTGTAATAAAATGCAAACACCTTTGATTTACAGGTAGCTTTGTCTTTTGAATATTCTTAATATCTTGAAGTGCCCTTTTATGAATATAATGGCTTAAATTCCCATTTTGTTTCACTTGGGGTCAGATAAGGGTGATCTGAGATGTTCTACAAGCAATCCAGTTAAGCATAAGAAAATGAGGAAAGACTGTTGCTGTATTTCAATAGAAACTTAAAGTTGCAGCCAAATGCAGAGACCTTTGGGGTATGGAAGTGCTTTTCAGAGATAACTTGCAAAATACCTGTGAACTAAAGATGCTAATGTATGTTTGATATCTGTTAGAACCTGATAATTAAAGAAAAAGAACAATTTACAAGTCTATGGATTTTTCACAACTCTAAAATTAAAATCTTAGGACGATTAAACAGAACAAATGTAATTATCACTGGGGTTATGGAATACAGGAAAGCAACACCTTTCATGTTTTAGCTATAAAACAATTTCCTTGGGGCTCCATTAGAAAATGTTAAGCATTGTTTATCCCCGAGTGCTCTGTAATGTGGGATTTGTTTTAGGGCTAAACATACACCATGCAAAGTTTGGTAGCAGCTCTTTGCTGAAAGTCAAGACCAGGAATTTAAACATAGCTTAATGGAAGAATTATGACTCTTGTTATCTTGTTGCTGGATGCCTTGTACTGGTGACATTGTTTTAACTTAAGCAGATCCTGTCAGATTTAGCAGTCCTGCTTCTGTTTGAACAAATTGATTCAAAATTAACACAAGTGATTGTGATCAGTGTCTGTGTGTGAGCAATGCTCTCTTTGTGATATAGTTTTCTTTGAAGCATTTTCCTTTCCATCATGCTTTCCTAACTGTAGCCTGCTAAGCTAAGTGGGTACCTCTGTGTGGATGAATTCCTTGCAGCTGTGAAGTCAATGAAATCAATGATGTCCTGCTTTGCTTACTGGAGCAGGAATTGAGGGTAAAGGTTATCTTTCTCTTCTGTGTGAGGATGAGAGAAAAACATTTTTCAACTGAGAGATGATTTTGACAGTCAAGTCTGAAGTTACAAGGGAAAAATATATTAGAAATCCTCTTTGCTGTGGGTGATGTTTCTATGATAAATAAAGCTAGCAGTGAAGTAAACTGTATGTACCCAAAAAGTCTACTTAGTGTCACAGTAGTATGGAATATTTTAGCAAAGTCTTTCAGACTGGAAGTAATTATTTTAAGTTAATATGATATACAAGGTAGAAGCTTGCTGAGGTTGCTATACATAATTAAACACAGAACTAAGGCAAAAAACTAAGGCATCGAGCAACATGTCCTCAATACTCCTGTTGGAGGGAAATGCCGTGTCAGTACCATAATGACAGCTGGCATCTGCCTTGTCACTACTGAGTACAAGAACTGTAGAATCATAATAGTTACGGTACTGTAGCTTATCCAAGGTTGGTGGCATTACAGGTGATCAAACTCCTTTTCATCTTTTTGCTTAGTTGTAGAATAGCACTGTTTCTTACTGAACTCTCATTTTGCACCTCTATATATATTTATATAACCAGAAACACAGAGTTATCAGTAGTTATTAATAATACTGATTGTTATTATCATGTCAGTATGATAATAAGACTTCTGAAGTTTTCTAGCAAATTGTTCCCCCCTCCCCAGCTATTAATTCTGTTTACTATGAAGTCTACCTTGCTTAAAGGTTTAATTTAGGCCTAAAATTTCTTTTTGAAGAAAGACATGGAGAACAATGCAGATGAATTAGTGATGGGTGGGTTCGTGCAGGCCTTTGTCCAGCTGTCTTTAGCTGTTTCACCATATGGTTTGTGCAGTGTATGTTACCCACAAACAGGTAAAACCAGGAGGCATAAAGTTAATCCAGCTGCTTCCCATGTTCTTCAGAACTATCTTTATGTTGGCAAATATGTCTAAATGAATGTGTATTATGTTTTAAAGGGTTTGTCAGTGGAAATCTATCATAGCAATTTGCCATATTTTGAGGAATTTGTTTTAACTGCTGTGTGGGGAGGACACATACAGAGATTTGTATAGGTTAGCCAGAAACCTGCAGGTCTTTTGATGGTTAGTTTCTGATGTGTCACATCAGGTATGGAAGGGAAAGGCTAATTATCACCTACCAGCCACTCATCTGTTCTCATCTATGATTGCACTAAGGGAACAATACACGTCTGATGCACTGAGTGTCACTCACAGAGGCTGAATTTCTTTCCAACAATTCTGACTTGTGGTGGGGTTCCTCCATGGGTCAGGTCTTCTTTAAATACAGAAAGCTACAAGTGATGCTGAAAAGCTGGAGCACCCTTGAAATGAAGTCATTGATTCTGTAACTGTAGCAGTGGCCAGGGCTGAAAGCCAGGAAGTAAAAGATAACTAAAGATAACTAAAGATAAAAAGATAACTAAAACCCACAGGTTTTAGAAATAGCATCATTTCTCTTTTGTTGATACATTTACTATGAATACTAATGTATACTATGACAGTGAGCACAAGCAAGCACCTTCCATACATTATAGTTTTGTTTCTGTTTCTTAATAGAGTGATTATTAAGTATGACATACTGTTGATGCAGTCTTTGAATGATTCAGTGATGTGAGGGCACTATACCACAATGAAGAATCACACCAATGTTATTTTTCAGTGCACTTCTTTATAAACATGTAACATTTTCATATTAAAACCAAAAAACAACCCCACCCCCAAAAAAACCAAAGCAAACCAAACAAAAAAACCCAACAAAAACAAAACCCAGCCAAAAGCCAGGTTTAAAGATTAAATCACAGCAGTGCTTTTCCTTCTCCCTTTCCTTACTTCAAGCACTGGCCACTTTTCCTCTGCTTTTCTTCCTCTTTACACATTTTCCAGTAGCTCATTTCCTCTCTTCTCAGTTTTCCTCACCACCTGCAACTGTTCGGCCCCATCCTCACATCCAGAAGTTTCCCAGCTAAAGGAGACTCTGCTAATCAGGACTGACAGGACAGTTGACCCATAGACTACACTAAGGAGCAAAATGCAACTCTTAAGGTCCCTCAGTTGCATTAGAGAAATGCGTTACAAGTTGAAGGCAAGAGGCATAAGTCATGACGGATAGGTCCCTTGTAGTTCCTTAAATATTCTTGCTTTAAAACTTTAGAGTAAAGAAGCTGGTAAGTTGATGGTTTCTCTATCTTTCCTACCAGTATTTTCAGTTGCACCTCAAAATGTGGCAGGTTTCCTAATCTAATACAATGGAGCAGAGGCTGTGTAACCACAGCCTTTGAGCTTCCAGAGATCCTCAGGGCCATGGGAAGTGGTTCTCAAAGTGCTATTAAACAGTCGAGTTTGACTGGTTTTGGGGTAGTATTTCTATATCATCTTAAGGACTTACTAACATCGGGTTCATGAGAAATTATGACTGTGAGGTAGAAAGCCAAGGAATTAAAATGGTAGAAAACTAAAATTACTTTTGGTAAATATTAAGCATTCCAAACACTGGGTTTTCTTTAGCAAAAGTGACTTCTGAAAATAGAAGGACACATATGACCAGTATTGAATATCTGTACACAAAGTGTAAAGATTTGGAACAAAGTTATCTTGTTACTAAGGGTTAAATATTTACATGTAGTGACTGATGTATCTTTTTTTATTGCAGTTTCTTCCTCTGTGTTGCCATTACTGAGCCCCACGTTTCTCTTTCAGCGACTGTTGAGCATATTGCTCTCCCTGATGTCCACCTACCTGCTCCTCAGCACAGGGTATTTCTTTCTTACTCTATCTGGATTGGACTTACATATGAAAATCAAGGGCAAAATGTGGAACTGCTGAATCTCATGAACATTTCTGTTAAAGGTGTAACATGTGCTTCCAGCTGTGATCTCACAATTTATCTCCTTGTTTAGTTTCCTAAATAGAATTTCAGGGAACTTCCGTATTCCTCTTTGTATTATAAACACGGTTTTGTTGACATTCCTTTCAGCTAGACCAAGCAGTGGCTGGAAGGGTATGCATTCAAACAATCTTGCACCGAAATAAGAATGTCTGGTTTAGTTTGTCTTTTGTTATTTTGGTACATGGTTTTCTGCTCACAAACAAGAGGAAATAACTCCTCTTGCAGCAGCTTAGCAATGGTATCTAGTTATGGCTTAAATGATGTGGCAGGAAGCAGGCAGCCCTAAAATGAAGGAAAATTTTATTCAGAGAGATTTTCATGGAAGGAATTTTTTTTTCCAAAGGGATGCTGGTCCCCATAAAGAGTAGGGCTTGCTTCTTTTTGGATAAAGACAACTCCTCAGAGCTTTTAAATGAAGAAAGCACTGTGTCAGCCAACCCTTTTTTCCTTTTTCTAGACTCAGTAGCTTTTAAGAGCATAATTAATGGGGAGTATAGGAACCATTCTTTCCGCCTTCCCTCTCACTTATTCTCTGGATTTAATTACACTGGAAAATTAAGTGGAATAAAACATCTTGCAGCAGACATTTTGCAATCGCTGCCTCTTGTGGATACTCTCATTTTGGATGAAGCATCTCTTTTTTTTTTTTTTCTTTTTCAAATCTCCCGTCTCCCCTTCCTCCCACTTCCCCATCAAGATTTTGATCCTACTCATACTCCTGTCCTTACACACACTCTTACGCTCAACCTTCTTAGTCTGTCCTGGCTACTGGATGGAGCATGACTGTTGTTCTCTCTTAGGCTGGCAACTTTCCTTTTTGTATTTTGGCCATGCGCCAGACCACTTAAATGCTGACAGCTCTCTGCTGTCTCCCCCTACAATGTTCAAATAGACCAACAATTTGGAACAACTCATAAAAAAAACAAAACAAAAAACAAAACAAAAAAAACCCACAAAAAAGAACCAACCCCAGAAGAACCCAAAACCAACCAACCAAAAAACCCATCAAAAATGAAAATAAAAACCCCAAAATAAAACAAGCAAACAAACAAAGAAAAAACAACCCAAAAAATCCCCCCAACAGACTACTCATAGCAAACCCAAGGCACTCAGTGCCAAAAATATCCACTGTTGATAACCCGGTGCATTGCCCACGTAACTGCAGCACCTCTTTAGGTGCAGTTAAGTGAAGCCAGCTGAGGAGCAACTGGTTGTCACTGGCTCAGTTGAAGACATTCATTTTGTAGGCAGGTGTACACCACTGTGAGGATTACAGGTACTTTTGTTACTGACAACTCAACCATTGTTGTTTTTCATGTTTAACTGCTTGTCATTCTGATAATTAAAGCAGAAATGTCTATCCAAATGTTTTGTTCCAGTTTGAAACTGCTTTGTAGCTACACTAGTGGGGAGGCACAACAGAAATAATATCAAGATTAACTGTAATAATTTTCTTACTTTTAGATAAATAAGTGTACATCCAAGGCGGAAAAAATAAAAAGGAAAAAACCCATACAGTCTTGTCAGTATAGTATCACAGTCAGTGTCAGTATAATTTTATCCTGGAAAAAGAACCCAAACTGAGAGGCACCATGCAGTACAACTAGAATGTAGAGAGCAAGGAGAAACTAGTATTATCCAATGACAATCTATACCCTTGAGTTATCTGGGGGTTTTAGTCTCTCACACATGTACACTCATAGTTTGTGTTAAAGAAAATTCTTTGTTCTAGATTTCCCACAGCAAAGTCTCAGCTGTCCAGTTCTTAAAGAATTAATAATTGAGTGGTAAAGGAATAGGAGCAGCTCCAGCTGGATCCCTCTGGGGGGACCCAGAATAAGGAAATTCCTGGAGTTTTATACCCTTACATTCTGTGCACCTGACCATCACACGCTGTTCATGTGCCTTGCACACACATCTTGGTCCAGTGATGAATTTTGGTGTGGTGTTTCCTCATTCCTCATCCAGCTATTTCGTTGTCTTGAGGCGAGTGTAAATTTCTTCTTACATCTCCGGTTGTTGCTCCTTACTAGGATACAACTCCTTTATCTTCCTATTTGCACTGGTCTCAAGGCCTTCATTT
The DNA here is from genome assembly GCF_000696875.1 of Nestor notabilis. Lineage (NCBI taxonomy): Eukaryota > Metazoa > Chordata > Aves > Psittaciformes > Psittacidae > Nestor > Nestor notabilis. Next base: position 69,917 of record NW_009917532.1, on the reverse strand, counting down.
ATATAACTAAGCACAAATTAAGTTCAGCTTTATGTAGGTGGAAGTTAGTGGCTGGGGTGACTTCAGTTTTCCCATGCTAAGTGACTACTCATGCTAAGCAAAATCACTCAGTCAAAAGAACTCGGTGAAAGGAATCCAGCTAACTAAACTTAATTCACATTGTTTGCTATGCTTGAGTGCTCAAAGGAGCCAGAAGTACTTGTCTAAGATTGGGGGTGCAGCTAGAACAGTGGCATGACTTGATGCTGCTATTGCAATGGATTGTTATATAGTGAAGAAAAGGACATTTCACTTCAGTGAAATGTAATGCTCTTTTTATTATACAAATATGCCTCTCCTTGGAACTAGACTGAGATCACCAGAATAAATTTGTGTGTTTAGGTCCTAAAGAGACACAATCTCTACTTGCTGTCTAGATTGGATTGTAACCTCAGTTCCAAATAGCTCTCATTACAAAATTTTCCATTTTGCAGAAAATAGGTGCCAGATGTGATTCTTTTTCCCTGTTTCTTTTTAATTCTGTTCCAGTTTTGTTAAAATTAATTGTGACCCAAAGGGCACTCACCCAATGTTGTGGCAGCCATCAAATGAGAACATGGATGCAAAACATGACAAGGCTGAAGCAGCCTCTTTCTCCTACTTTTGCTATTTAATTACTGCATAGATTTAAACTTCAGAAATGAGGAAAGAAAGAGGGAGAATGCCACTAGGTCTTTGGTATATCACTTGCGTGAAGAAAAAAGAAAAGAACTATGCCTGTATTTGACGTTAAAGTGTTGTTAGTGACTGCACTTACTATGATTATTATGTTACTCTTCAGGTATGAAGCTCTATTTCCACTGGTGCTATCTGGTTTGATGTTTGTGTGGATAAATATGGAACAAGAAGCACTGCAGCACTATGGCCTTTCACTCAAACCAAAGGTAACTGTTCCAGATAGCTATATCAGGTTAATTATCAGCTTACTTTTTTTTCTTTTTCCTTGATGATATAATAAAGATTTTGAGTGACTTTTAGAGAGCAACAGTTTGCAATTCTTTACATTTGGGAAGCCCGTATCAGCTGGTTTTTGAAATAGGAATGTGATGTTGTAAGAGAGATTTATAATCTATGTTATTGAAAATCTTCCATATAAGAGCCATTTTGTGGAATGCAGCAAATCAGTTTGACTTAGTGGTATGTTCTGTAGGCTACAAAGCTCTGTTTGAGTGAAGTGCTAGTTCAGCATAAGGTACAGTAACTCTCCAGAGTAAGTCAATGTACACTGTACAACGTCACTGTACTTTTTTATTCTGATGGCAGAGTCATGAGTGAGTGGCTGAAAAGAAATAATTTTATTTCAGAATTGACCCATAGAAAATACCAGAAATCTTAGTTGGACTTTGCACTTCCACTCGTTCTTCAAGGACGGAGTTTTATTTCTGGTTAGATGGACAAGGAGCTGGAGACTAACTCGGAACTAGCACCTACTCGGAGTTGCCTGGAGGAGTTTTGTAATCAATGCAACTTCTTTCACCTTAAAATCTAGTGTATTGTCAGCAATTTTCAAAGCCCATGCTTCTTGCACTGTTACTTAGCTTGTAGATTAGGTCAAGGGTTTAACAAACTGCTTATGCATTGATTCAGTTAGATCCAAAGTGCTGGTCATAGAGTCATCTGGGTGCTCAGAGGCGGGCAGATGTGCACCACAGCTCTCCCTGGCTTCTCCCACATGTGCTGTCCTTGGTGCAGTTCACAGAGAACCTGCCACAAAATAAATCATGTATTAGAGAATCCAGCTCAGGCCTCTGATAATGTGTGATTATTTTTAATTAAAATGTTGTCAGTGTTAAGTGTCTATTATTTGAGTTTTTCCTTTTTCCCAGTGAAAAGGAGTTCATTGACCTCTTAAATTCCATGAAGGCTATTTCTCATCAGGTCAAGTGATACTGTGCTGAGCACTGAGTGAAGGAGATGGAGAATATTTTAGTATTCTCTCACAGCTTAAATCAACTGAGGATAATCGCAGTCTTTTATTTCTGTGGGTCCTTATCCACATGCTCATGTGAGCAGTGGAAGTGTGTGTGTGTGAAGAATATTTATGATGAAAAAAGATAATAAGTCTATGGCATAGAAGTTTATTTTTAGTGTAGTTAACAGCAGAAGCTCCACTGTTCATTTGATCATCTCACTTGTACAATCTTTCTGGCAGATTCATTAAAGTATAATGAAAATATGGGAAAGATTTGCACTCTTAATCGTAATACTACTCTAATAACAGCTGATAGGGAAATAGGTTTATTTCCTATTCTTTTAAGTAAAAATATCGTGGTTCTGTCAAAGTTGGTATCGGTTGATACTTGATATTGATTTCCTCTGCTGTCTTTCCAGCTTGCTGTTTTCAACTTCACCTGTGCTACTGATATAACTCAGTTTCGACAGCTCCACCTAGATGATGTCCGCAGGTCTTACTTCTTCGTATCCTTTTGCTGGTTGTTGCGTTCCAGGGAAAAGACGGGTTTGTTGCAAAAGCTCCTGCAATCAAAATTTACAGCCTAGCAGCTACTGGAAACAGAAGCTGGTAAAGACTATTTGACTTATGTTGCTTAAAAGACAACGGTCTCGTACGTTATGTATTTTAATTTATTTAATCAGTATGAACTGCACTGTTGTGGAATCTGGCTCCTTGGCCACTTTAGGAAAGTATGGTGACCATTTATGACCATTACGGTTGAGGTAAACTTTCTTCTAAGGAGTCCTGTTTTTAGTTTGGTTTTGACATTTTGGCTTGAGGAAACTTACTTGACCTTCACAAATCAGTTGGAAAATGTGATACTAGATTTATTCTCATTTTCTCATTTTTAGAGTATGGCAGTGTGTTAGGAAGAAAACATTAGGGGCCAGCCATTGGACGTGGTCAAGCAGATGAAATGAAAGGGAAAGTTCCTGCAGCCTTAGTGAAACTAATGTTGGACACTGGGAACCTGCAGCAGAAGTGTGGCAGTTACCTTGTTGAGAAGGCAGTTCAGTGCTAAGGAAGGAGGCAAAACAATTTGCGAGGTGTTGAACATTTGTGTATGCTTTGGAGTATACCTGAAAAGCAGCAGTAAATTTATGAATTTCATTTGCTGTTTTAACAAAAAATAAGCTAATTTTTAGTAAAGTTTCTGCTGTCAGATGCTAAAAATGAGCCAAAACAAAAATCAATCCAGTGGTACTTTTTAAATCTCCAGCATAGTACTCCTTTAACACTTGAATGTACAATTACTTTAATCTCATCTTAATCTAAAATGTTTGAATGTATTTTGTCCAGCTCCTGAAAAAATTCACAATTTGCAGGTCTCCTTTGCAGAGACCACGTATGATACACACCTGCTTGAAAGATGTTGTGGCTTTTCTAATTTAGATGCTGTTTAATATTTAGAAATAGTGGTGTATCTTTTCTACTAGAGCAGGCACATTGCCACGATGACCCTGTGAGCTGTATATCTTGATTGTCCCATGGTTCCTATATAGGGCCCAAAAGTCAGAATGAGCAGAAGAGCTTTATAGCCTGGTCTTCCAGAAGATTCGGATTGCTTATGCTTAGCATTTTGATTAGACATATGTGCTACTGGTATTTTTTGGTTTATTGCAAAACTGTTGTTCTTGTAAATCTTTAACTGGCAGAACTGCGCTATGCTGTTAGACTGCTGTGTTACTAAACTTGAAATGATGTGGTACTCAGGGGAAGCATCGTTTCTTTGGTTATGCTGACCTAATCCTTACAAAATATTGCAAGAATCCCAACAATTCTGCTGAACAGTTGGTAGCAAATTGTTTATGCAGAGACTTAAATGGTCCAGTGCAGGAGCTATAAAAGGAGTGGAAGGACCAGAGGGAGCTCTGGCAACTGCAGCCATTGTCAGAGACTAACCTCTGCCCAATGCAAAAAAGCAGTTAAAAACCATTCTTCTGCTGAAGAGATGTGAGCTATAATGAGCCTCAATGAGCTCAGGAGGTAAAGTATCTTTAATGGGCTCATATGGCAGCAAGTGTTGTAAGGCAGGGTTTATCAAAAAACTTCCAGCTGCTGCCAGAGTTGTTCTCCCTCCCTCAAGTAAGGACAAAACCAGGAGTCGCATGTTACAATGAGCAGACTCTGCGTAACATTTGGACAGCAAACCTGTGGGAGGCATAGCACAGGAACCTTTAGTCTTGTTTCATAGCCAAATACCTCTTCCACAGTTGATTCCTCAATAAAGCCACCTTTCTTGGTGTATACATGTATATGTCATTACTTTCTGCAAAAGCATGTGCGTTTAAATGCACAGCTGGGATTGTGGTCCAGTGATGTTCCTATGTTGCTAAGTAGGGAGCCAGAAAAAACAAACTGCTCTTCTCTGGCAGTGGGGCTCAAGACAGGCTTGAAAGTCTTACTCAGCCAGTCCCTGTCTCCTAGATTTACGTAGTCGTGGATGAAATCTTGGGTAGAGCTAGACAATACTTTTCTTAATGCAGTGTAAAGCTGTAATAGTGGGTTAGCTTCTTGTAGTTTCATGGTAGGATTTTGAAAGTAAATTGAAATAAAGGGGGAAAATGCTGGGTTTGTTTTACTGCAACCATTTCTGTACTTTCCTTAAATACATTTAGGTTTTCTTCATAGTGACAGCCTTTTTTGGCACTGGAAACATAGCTTCTGTTAACAGGTATGTTTTATTCATTGATTTGAAACACAGAATAAAAAAAAAATTCGTCATGCAGTTGCTGGACTAAATATAAATTTGGTTAGCAAAATCGGGACAGCAGAATTAAAACAGTAGTCAGTGGAATAATAACAACAATTTATTTCATTTCTGCTCTCTGTAACCTGTTCTGTAAGAGCCTGAGCTTGTCGGTTATGAGGTTGTCTCAAATTCCATTAGAAGTTACTGGCAGTGTAAGCAAAGAGAGAGCTCGGCTGCTCACCATCAGCATGGCACCTTGAAAAACACAAGCAGAGAAAAATTGTAGAGAAAGAAAAGTGAGGTAGGCAGTCCCTGCTGATTTAATATTTGTGTAAGAGAAGAGGACGTTGGAAGCCTTGTTTAAAAATGTATATACATACACTGTGTTACAGAGGTAACACACAGCTCTTCTTTTTAATTGAAAATGTTATTTCAAAGATAGGTTGTAATGTCTTTTTCATGTTTCTCTAGTTTTGATCCTGCTTCTGTCTATTGTTTCTTGACTGTGTTCAGTCCCTTCATGATGGGAAGCTTGCTTTTGCTGAAGGTTAGTAATCTTACCTTAGTGAAATTCTCTCAAAAGAACTGTTTAATGAATAACATATCATGTACGCAGTTGTTACTTTGCAATTCACAAGAACGTATATATGTATTTGAGCTTCATTAGCCGCCTCAACCGTGTGTGAAGCTTTCAGTCTTTGTAGTGTTTCTAGAGAGAGATCCTTCTGTTTCCCAAAAGAGAGAAGCTAAAGTGCATGGAAGTACACTTTAACTGCATTAGATTGGTTTATTGTATTAAAATGGAAATTTTAAATGTTGAAAAGACTTAAATTATTTAAACTATTATAAGCTTTCCTATAGTATAATATCTACAAAATACTGAGGATATATATATTTTACTAGCTTTATCTACATTTCAATTAAGTACAGGTTTTGAATGCTCTACTGATTTGGTTGCCATTTTACAATGAATAGTATTTGTTATATTTTTTACTAGTCTGTCAAAGATTGGATTGCACTTTCTATTTGCAGGCAAGATGTGGGAGCTCTTTTCTAATATTTGACTAAAGCATCTGCCAGAGAGCTAAAGAGGCAGGCAGGCAGGGAGATGTGGAATTTATGGGTTATGTCTAAAATAAGTGGTATTTCCTGCCTCTGCATTTCTGCTGCTTCTGTCCCAGAGAAAGCACTTAAGTTAGAGGTATACTGCATGTTATACTGCAGGACATAAGTTAATAATGCACACCTCCTGGATGTGGGAGAACAGGTTTTAGCAAAGCATTTACACTACTAACTTAAGGATTTACAAGTCAGCTTTGGAAAGAGATAAAGGCAACATTCATGTTTCTAACTTGTTTGCTCTGTTCTTAATTTACTAAAGTATTTACATTTGCTTGTTTTGGTTTTGGAGGGGCAGTGTGACCCTTGCCTTCCTGAATACATTCTGTATTCAGGGGTTTTTTTTGTGGTTGAGATGGAATTGTCCTGTTCCACTTGGAGCTCTGCAGTCTGTCGCATGAGATGTTGGATCTGAATAGTTCTGTCTTCTAGCCTCGTTGGAGTGTTTATCACTAGTGCTAAAATGGATAAATGAAGTGAAGATCATTAATGGGTTTTAATTAAAGTTTTCCATATTGCCTCATGGCTTATTTCACTGCAGTTCAG
>NW_009917532.1:8380-63552 GCF_000696875.1 Nestor notabilis | reverse complement strand
GGTTTATTCATTTGCTAAACATGCTTCCTGCGAAATGATTTTCTGCCCTTTCTTGCCAGTATTTTATTTTTGCAGCATACACATTCTGTGATAATTTCAAAAGCAGGAAAATGTTTCCACAACCTGACAAGTTGTTTTGTAAATATGGCTATAAACCAAAATGTAGTTTGTATTTTAAACAGGTTGTCATCCCGTTTGTTCTGGTATCATGTGCTTTCGAAGCTATTCAAGTCACAACACAACTGTCTTCCAAGAGGTACAGTAAGTGCTATAATCCTGCATCAGTAAGGTTTTCAAATCTATTTTGCAAGAATTCAGAATTGTCAAATCTCAATCTAAATTTGAAAAAAAACCACCAAAACCAACCAACCAAAAAACAGTAGATCATGTTGTTACTTTTATTTATTATTACTGTTTGGGTTTTTGTTCAGTGATTTTTGCAAGCTCAGTGGAAGTGTTGGCCCTATCTGAAACAATTAGATACTTAATATTCTTTGTTGACAATACAAAGGAGCACTTTTTCCCCCCATAATGTAGAAAAATTAGAAGAATTTAAAGTCTGATTTCTGTTTTATATTACATCTCTGCCTACAGTATGCTGTTTTTAAAATAACCCATTTATAATGTAACCAATTTACAGCTTTGTAGCACTGACCTCACCACAAATAGCCTTTAAAAAAAAACCAAAAAGGCTGGATGCCTTTCCATTGCATTTCAGTGCTTCCCAGGTGTGTTCATACTATGTATTTTTTGCAGTAGGACTAGACAGCTGGCAGTCCTTTCCTCACCTGTAAAGACAGAACGTGAGACAGGTGCCCAGCCTATGCAGGGTTCTGTATCCAGACTTGAAATACCTTCATGCTTTTCTTTCCTCAAGATCTTTATTTGTTTTAAATGTTAGCCTTCCCTACCCCTTTCAGTGGACGTGACTGAATCGTTTGCTCATCATGTGAGATTATGCATGGTGCTGAGATGGAGGAGGCCCCTGTCAGCCACGTGATTTTGAGTTTTTCACTGTGGGATGTTGCCTGGGGTTGACCAAAAGTCTTGCTGTCAGTGGCAGGACCACTGCAGCAACTCTGTCCTGCATATTGCTTAGCTGAGCAGGAAGAAGCTGCCTTTGCTCAGTTTGATGTCCTCTGCTTTTCTGTTTATTTTCGTCCTGCCCGTGCCCTGCGGGTTATCTCCTTACACAGCACCATCCGGTACTAACAAGGAACAGGGCAGCCTGAAACCTGACTGCTTGTTGGAGGGCAGCACAAGGCTCACCATCCATTCTACCTTGTCTGCCTTAGCTGTGTGTGCACTGTAGTTGGGCTGTCCCTGGGACCCCAAGGAAGGGTATTTGTCCTCCTCACTAAGGCTTATACAAGAGCAGGGCTGCACTGAGAAATTGGGATTGCTCGGAAGACCAGCTAGCGATTTCCATTTCTAGGGCTCAGACATTGTAAAGGTCAGCATTTCCTAACTTGTGAATGCTTGCCTTGGCAATGCTGGTGATATTTCAAGCTTCTATGTAATGTGCATCTGAGTGTGTAAAAGGGGAAACGATACCAGCTTCTTAAAGCAGGGGACATGAGCACATCTGTGCCACTTTGAGGCTGTGGTTGTAACTCCAGCTGGTATTTGTGCTGACTTCATTTAACTGTGCCAAGGTACCTGGAGCAGTGGCACTGCCACAGCATCAGCCTGGGAATAAGGCAGAAACCACAAGATGTGCCCAGGATCCCTGGAGAGGTTGTACTCTGATTATCAGCATGTCCTGAAGTCTGTGTTGCACAATTTGTTGCTCTTGCTGCCCCTGCTAGATAAATGAAGCCATCACAGGGGACAGTCTTGTTTTTGCAGTGTATAAACACACTCTGAAATTAGTGTTGTCCTGTTGTGAAGGGTTTCCTGCAGTTCAGAAAGGCAAAAAGTAGACTTCTGTGATTTGGACAAATTGCTCCTAAATTCCCCGTTTACAGATTAAAGGGGGTTTATGGTTTTTTTTGTCTGTTTGTTTGTTCGGATTGTTTCGCTATTCATGGGTAATGTTCTGTCAGAATATGTTCTTGGAGCTTGCCTGTGAAAACAGCCCTCTAGCTGAGTACCTCCTAGGCACTACAGGATTGCAACATCTTATCCAAGTAAGTAAGAAGAAGCCGTTCAGTGTGGCTGAGATGCTGTTGGTTTGTTGCATCCTTGTTTACTAATGAAGCATAGCTATTGTAGGCAATATCAGAAACTTCCTAATCAGGAGGCATTGATATGTATGTATGTCCCTCCGGCACATATACATGCAACACTACAGCAGGACACTTTCCAAACAAAAAAGCTTTGTGGATTTATGATGGTAGTACTGATATTAACTGTATTCTAGTTAAGGACTTTACTGTTAATGGGTCAGCTGTTTGCAACATTGCTTCAGTGTCATTAACTTAGAAACTAGTTTTAACCAGTTATAGCAATTGCTTTGCTGTAATTTAGGATTTACATAGTTTAATGAAAGAAGATTAGGTTAATGGGGGGAAAAACAGTTCTGCGTGCTCCCTTCTGGTTCCTTTTACTGGCTGCAGCCTACTTTCCAGAAGGAACCTGTCACCTGACAGAGGCTTGTGGGTTTGGGAGCATGCCACCAAAGTGCTGGGTATTCCCAGAGCAGCTTATGGTCACCTAGAGACCTGGAAGGGGCGGGTGAGCATCTCCTTTAACAGCCTCCTACCCAGCAGGGTGGTTGTCAGGATGGGACTGATCGGCTCAGGTATCTGCCTGCCTGTGCCAAACAGCTTTGCTCACTCTTGAGTCCATTTTGAAGCTTCTAAATCAGCTTTATTTGGTCTAACTGGCATATGAGCTCCTTGATCAAATACATTGAAATGTATTTGAGTGATTGAAAGGCAAGTGCAAGAAATCATATCCTAAATTCTTGATGGGGGTTTTAATAATCTTTGTAACATCTATGGCCATAAATAAAGGTTGATGGTCTGTTTGTTTTCTTCTGTTTTTTTCTTTGCAGCCTTTTACTCCTTGTTCTTGTGATTTCAGACATTATGGCTTTGGTAAGTTGTTGTTGCACGTTCTCTTCAAATAAGATCAAGAAGCAGAGGGTTCTCCTAATTCTGTCAAGAGAGATCTGAATTAGTTTCAGACTTCAAAGTTTTTGTAACTAGGGCAGTGAATTGGATTTAAATCCTAGCATAATTTAGAGATAAAACTCCTCCAGTTGAGGAGGAGTTTGTGCTTTGAATTTCATGTAATTAATGCTTCTGAAGAAGCAATATTCTCATAATAACAAGAGACCAAAATGAAATAATAAGTTATCATTCTGAGTTTTTCATGTACTTTCCAATCAAATCCCTGGGAAGAATTGCAATAAGAATATCAGTTTTAGCTGTAAGCAAAGTTTAGTTAATTTTTCAGGAATTTCGAACTTTTTACTCACCTCACCTTCCCTTAGAAAAGAGATTAAAAAGAGAAATGCGTTACCCACCAGCTCTGTTAAGAGTTGCCAGAATCCAGGAGACCAGCAACATCTGAAAAGACACTTAGGAAATGGTATCTTCAGAAAGCTTGTGTCCAAAAATGTAGCTAACACAACACAAAGCCAAACAATACCCCAGCATAATTTTTAGAGATTAAAAGTATGCTTTCATTGTCCCCTCAAACTGTCTTCAACACAGCAAGCAGTGCCACTGGGTATCACAAGATAAACAGAAACCTGGTAGAGTTGGTGTTCTCACTTAGTAGATACTAGTGTAGTTGTGTCCTCTTGGAGTAAGCATTCTTGATGTGATTTCCTTGTACAGTGTGATCTGTGGATCTCGCCTGATAGGAATATCAGTGAGTAAAAATCAAGTAATGACTAGTTTGTAGAGTGAGAAATTGAGAAGGTATAGTTTTGTGTAGCTTCATAAAAATGTTTGTGACTAATCTGATTTTTTTGTAACTTCCACAGGAAAAGGATTTAACTATCAATAAACCACACTCATAGCATTCCACTAGTGAAATCAGTCTAACTAGACCAAAAGAAGAGTGCAGGCATGTACTGGTGTGTAGCAAGCCCCAGTATATCCGGATCTTATATCTCATGCATTCTCCTATTTTGATTTAACTATTTCAAAACAGTTAGAAAATGTGCTTGCTGTACAAAACAAAGTATTAGCAAATAGGCTTTATGTGCAGCAGCTCTGTGTATATCAAGAAATGAGAAAGTTGGCAGGAAGAAAAAGAGAACTGGTTTGTGGTCTTGGATCCTTGTGGCCACCACCTAGGATCTGGGCGATTCACTAACACACACATGCCGTCTTCTCCCAACGTTATTCCCATTTTACAGGTGGGGAACTGTCAGAGTTGCCCAAACAAATTTCTGGTGGAGAACCAATGTGCAGCCTTCTCTTTGGCACTAGGTGTTATTTGGGAACCCGTTATTTCAAACAATAAGATGGCTTGGCTTTTCTTACGGATAAAGTTCTCTGTTAGTAATTTTCTGCTTCTTGCAAGCCCAGCTTGACAGAACTTAGTCCATCTTTATCTGTTTGAGTTCAATACCATCTTAACTCTATTTCTGGCTCCTAGACTATTCTTTACTTTGGTCCAAATGAGCATTCCTTGAAAGGTCTTGCCATTGTTCTACTTGAAAAAATTAGAAACTTGGAGTAAACAGCCTGAAAACATGGTTTTTAATTTTGTGTTTCAAATTGTGCAGTGTTGATGTACTGATCAAAGTTATTTTATTTCTTAGCATTTTTTCTTTTTGGTTAAAGATTATGGAAGCTGGCTGGATATTGGAACAAGGTACAGTATTTTTTTTTGCCTCCATTGCCTTTTTAACAGGCTCATAGGTTAATATTGTTGTTTATCTACTCAGAACTCTTGTAATTTTTCCCAATTACTCTCCTTAATCAGACGCTTCAGTTATGTTCCCTGTACTTAAAAAGCATGTACGTGCATGTGTGCACACAGGTATACATATATATATCCCAAGCTAAAACTTGGGTCTTAAAATCTGTACCAGAGCAACATGGAGTAAGTGACGAATCTAGCATGGCAAGAAATAGTAGCATTTGTTTGATTTCTAAAGAACAGTGATCAAAAAAAATTTTGTTTATTGTTTTATATTTTAATTAGTTTTAATCACTGGTAAAATAACAAGCCTGTTTATTGTCTTGAATCTAGTTACGTCTTCATACACGATCTCCTGTGAATTAACGAACCATGCACAATTATGTTGGTGGCTACCAAGACCCATGCATTTATCCTCCTCCTAGTTGGGGAAGAGTAAATCTGTAGCATTTAAACGTAGAAATCACAGCTAAAATTAGAATTTGATTTGCATTAAGAGTCCTACTAGCCTCCACAGAACACATCATGGGGTAGGTTTTCATCTGCGCAGTCTTGTGAATAGTCCAGAAATAGCAAATACACATTTCAGATTTACCTTCCCTGAGTTGTGGAAATAGATAATATGCTATAATAAGATTAGTAGGGAATGTGTTGTTAGTAATGCAGCCAAGCTGGTCACTTGACATTGTTACTTAAACAGAAGTTGAATAGTGACCCATTGTTAATGTTCTGTTTAGTCTACATTTACTCTGTGCATTGCTGAGCCCCAGTGTTCCCTGCAGTGCATGCATGTGTGTGCGCACACGTATTCTGCCTGTTTTCTTTGGAGGTTCAAATTCCTGCTTGTAGCTACCTTTCGAAGGTCCCTAATGGGAGGAGGCACGGTCAGATCAAATAGTGGAAACTGTGCCTTAAAATTTTTTAGCACTTTTTTTAACACTTCCTTGCTATGGTCAGTTTATGGTAAATCAGATGGCCTCATCCTTTGGTTTGAATTCCTGTGCAGATTAATAAAGGTAGTAAAGACCTCAGAAAAGCTCTGTTCTGCTGGGCAAGAAGCTTTCTAATTGGGAGTTAGCAAGCAAAACTATAAATTGTTACAGGTACCCAAAACCTTCCTCTCCAATATACAGTCTTCATCGTGTAGAGATTTACAACACTGATGAATTGTTGGATCCATTTCAGCTGGAAGTTTGCCTTATCCCAAAGAGTTTAGGGGAGCTCATTATGCACAATTGTAATTCTGCCTCTCTGTGTGTGTACATTTTGAGCATTGAAAAAAAGCCCTTTAAAAGAGTAATTTGTAATTAATTTTTAACATGGTAATGCTTAATGCTCAGGCAGCCTTAAATTTGTCATTACTTTACTTTTGAGTGCTTGACTTTACTACCTGTGTTATTTTATTATTGTCCCTTTATACATGTTTTTTGTGTGTGTGTGTTTATGCACAAAAGGTAATAATGACAAGGTTGCATAAGAAAAAAGGTGAAGCTGTAGGTGCAGAGCTGAAGTGGTCCTTCTTTTATCTAGCATGAGCAATACTTTGGCAATTGAACCTTCTCCTCTGAGCAGATTTCTAATGTGTGATCCTCAAGCTTGGTGAAATTATCAGGCAACAGCAGAAGACTTTTTCGTTTATTCCTGAAAGGGAAGATGAACTTCATGGGGTTTTGGGCAATTCCCAAAACCAGTGGGAGAGAGATACTAACGTGGCGCTTTCCTGTCCTCCTGTTGCAACAGCAGTGACAGCTCTGTGGCATTCCTATTGCAGTGTCATCTGTTGTTGCTTTGGCAGCAAGGCCTGAAAATACCCTGTCTCAGCTGCCATTTTAGGTGTTGCCAAGATTTTACCAGGAAGGCTGAGTCAGTTAAGGAAATGATGGTTCTTTTTCTTCCAACTGTTTGTATCTCAGCAAAATCTGTGTAGGAGTTCATGGAACAAAGAATAGGAGCACCCTTAGGGACAGCTGCTCTTGTATTTCTTGTTTTCTTCCCCACCCCTCCCCCCCTGTTTTTCCCTCCTCTTCTTTCCTTTGTTTTTTTTTTTTTTTTTATTTTCTCTTTTTTGTTCTGTTTTTCCTTTTTTTTTTCCCCTGTTTTTCTTCCCCCCCCGCCCCGTATTTTTTTGTGGCACTGATCAGAAATGTGTGTATGCATGCGCACAGTTATCAAGGTTCATTTTATATTACTAGTTACCACATCATTGAAGTCACAGGTGGAAAAGCAGCAATTTAATTGCTCAGCAAAGATTCGTTGCTCTGAAGTCTGTCAGAGTTCAGTGGCGTATATGCCGCATTTGCAAGGCTCATGATGTGTATTTCCATACTTGTTCTTTTTTATGCTGATAGCTTTCTATGGATTTTCTAATTATCACGCTTCAAAACTTTTGTATGTCTTCTCTCTTACTGAGAATATGCAAGTTCAGTAGGAAACTCTCATTAGGCAATCCTTGTGTTTTCCATTACCAGTGGTCTTAAGCTTCATGTGTAAGAAGAGCTGGTTTTAAATCTATTACGATAAAAAGATGACCTTCACTCTTTTATATGGTGATGTTTTGCTTCCTAGTGGATCTCTCACATTGTTTGGAAGTAGGGTTTGTTTACTAACATATTTACTTTGTAGGGTTTTTTTTCAATTTCACCAGTAATTACTGGCTTTTGCATCTCATTCTACCATGCCTTAACCACATATATGCCATTTTACCATGCCCCATATCTGCCTTAGCAATGTGATATCTTTATTCTCCTGGTTGAATTCACCATGCCATTAAATACTGTCTTTGAATGTAAAGAGATTTCTACTTTCCCCACTCTTACAGGTCATTAATGAAATGCTGAGCCACAACAGATCCAACATACAGTCCTGCATTACCACATTCTGCAAATTATCAACGCACCATTGATTCCCTCTTCTCAGTAAATTATCAATTACCATAAATATTTATGGCTTCTTAGAAAGTTTTAAAGTTCCTTTGCTTAATGGTCATGCCAAAATCAATGTGAACTTGCGTTTCAGGGAGTGTTTTTTATTGTTTTGATATAATAACGGGATGATAGTCTTGCAGTGAATGCAGAACTTGTAGCACTGATTTACGCAAGCTTGTAAGGTCTGCTAATCTTAGCTTCTACTATATACCTTGAGGTCACCCTAAATTGCACCACATGCCCTGAAAGAGCACACCATTACATTTCATAAAAATAATAATGCAGTTTTCCTAGTATTTTAAGTGTCAGTGTGTAGTATGTGGTCATGAGAAGTTTGTTCTGACAGTCTTTTAGTTTTGAATAACAAGCAAATTGAGTAGCTGGCTTTTCCTCTTCATAGTGTCTAAAATAATTTCTCTGTAGCTTAAAAGGTGTGTTTATCTCTACAGATAGATCTAGCCTTTAAATCCTGCTATATCTATATAGTGTATGCGATTTGTAAATAGCTGTATATTCAGATAATCAAGATAAATCCTAAAGCTTCTTTATATAACAGTATTATATAGTTATATACAGACACATACTGTACTATTCCCTTCCTCTTTTTATACCAGTTGCTGGAAAATAAAGATACAATCTTAACTGTCTTCTGCAGTTTCAAAGTTCAGGGGACATAGATAAAGCACAGCAGACTGTTTTAGGATAGCAGAATTGATTTCAGGTTTGGGATGCTGGGGCTTCTGTGTCTGACTATTAAGCTAGAGGTCTTGTAACTAGAAGGAAAACAGTGTTTACCAATGATTTCTAAAACAGGAGCTAGGAGTGATGTGCTTTCTGATTTGTTTTGTGTGAAAGAGAGGGTGTAAGATCCTGGCTGGAAATGCAGGAGACTTAAAATTCAGAATCTGAATCTGGGGTCTCAGTGTGTGCTTGGGAGCAACCTCACCATTTAGAGTAGCATGTCATGAAGAAATAAGGTCCTTGGACTCTTATGGAGAGTGTTCTTCCAAGTCCTTGCATTAATTGTTTTTGTTTTACTTGCTTTATTTCTAGTTTTTTTAATTGCCATGGTAACTTACTCCATCTTCCTGTCTTCCCAGCTTCTAATCAGGTCTGCCATCTTAGGAATTAGTCTGTCTTGGGAGAAAGACACATTTTGGAGCAAGATTGATTCACCCCCCACCTTGTTTTGTACTGATCTTTGATTCTTCTTGTCTTTGCATATATCTTGCTGATGTACACTGTCACAAACAAAGCCAGGAGATGGTAGTGCTTCATATGGTCTCCTCTTTTTCCTTGATGCCAAAACAGGTGTCTTCCTTCCTGATAAAAAATTTTCCTAGCACCAGCTTTGCCTGTTGACCTTGATCCATACCCAGGGCACTCACCTTTCCTTTGAACAGAACTGCCTTACCTTAGATCATATGTGATCCCCTCCACCAACTACCTTTTCTCTACCATTCTGTCCCTGCTCATCTCATCATTTATAAGCATTGCTCCACTGTGCCCCACTACACCATTCTCTTGTACCTGTTTAATGTCTCTCTTTCCTCCACATAGATCTAACTTGCCTGGACCCTAGAATCTCACTCCTTTTTCTTATTAGCTCATGTTTGACTTAGGATGGAGGAAGCCTGTTTTAAGAATTGCCTGCTTCACTGTATCTACAGATCCAGTCAAGGGTGCAGTTCTGACCAAGATTTTGCCACAGGTGTTGTAGCATATACCTGTGTCTGCTTTGTTTATTTAACCACAATATTACCCCAGGCTGAAAACTAACTTACCAAGCAGAGCTGCCTGCAGGCTCTTCAGCACCAGTTGCTGGTAGTCCCAGAGATGCGGGCTGTTTGTAATTATGTGACAAGTACACTGAAATTGGTTTTAATTGTGCTCTATAGCATTAAATATATATATGTATTTCTTTATTCTGAACATCAGATATTTTAATAAAGGAGTATAACTATTCAGCCTTTTGCAATATAGCAGGGGAGAAGTGTGTTCATCACTCTCTTCATGAAAGTGTGGAGGACCCAGTCCTTCAAATGACAGGTAGCAAAGCAGAGTTTTTGAGATGTTTTCCTTTGAGAACACCCCTCTGTGTCCCCCAAAATCATTGATTAGCACTCACATATGGAAAAGCTCCTTTTAGTGTGGACAGGAGCTCAGATGCCTATGTAAGAACTAGGTGATGTCAGCAAGTCAACAATCCTCTGGTTGCTGTCTCGGGGTGTCTGTAGGAATAAAGGCAGGATCTTCATTTGGCTCCTGATTTTCAGATTTCTCATTCAAGCTTTCTTTGAAAGCTAGAAAGTGGTGTTGCTACTTCAGTGAAAAACTGCAATTCTGGTGCTAGGGGGGAAGCTGAGGTGTTATCAGCAATGCACAAGATGTTAGGCCATCCAGCTATTTACCAGAGTGACTGTCGCTTTAAAAGCCATACAAAGTTCTGTACCTCTGGTGCTTGTATTTGGTGTGATGTGTCCTTGGTGCTTTCCCAAGGGCACATTACACCACTAAGATAACTGCAAGGAGGGTTTGACTTTCAGTTGGCAACATGTGCTCTCCCATGGAGAGCTGAAACCAAACCTGTAACACACCCAGGTGGACTTCATAAGGCAGCTCTTGAGGGAGTTGTGTTATCTTTCTTACTGTAAATGTGCTGTGAGCTACGAAGTCCAAAGTGCACTGACCAGGTGAAAGCAGTCTTTGTGCCCGACTTCATGCTCTTCTTGTGTCATCTTACACCTTCCCACAGAAAGGGGGCAGGAGTATGGTTCTCACAGGTATGCTGCTGTGCTTAGCTAAAGCTGGAGGGTGTAGATGCTCATAGGGAATGCATGAAAGAAAAATGGTACCTGGTACATTGAACCTTGAGTTGTTCACGTTGTTTGCTGCATACAGGTGGGAGTTTACACAGGTGCAAAGTGCTGGCTGTTAGGGTAGGCTGTTGCTTGTTGAGGTCTGGGCCCACTTATGCTGGTGGATTTTTGTAACTGATTTCTTAAAATTATGTATTTTGAGTGAGGTATTTGTGAGAAGGTTTAGTCAGACTCAGCTGAAACAGAAAAATATTGCACCATGAGTGAAGTCCCGCTGAGTGTTCTCCATACAGTTTCGTCAGAGCTTGGCTACTTTGGTTGCTGGTACCCTGGCTATGGAAGAGCTCCCGCTCATTAGTGAACTTTTTGGATTACTTTTATTCTCTCACACTGGTTAGCAGCCCAGCTGTAAGAGCTGGTGTTTCTCCACTTCACAGAGCTAAATTGCACTAGGCTAGTGCCAGGGTTGTCACAGTCTCGGGGTCGTGAGGATTGATGGCGTCGGCATTACGAGCTTTACTGCTCTTCTGTGGCTAAACTCTCAAACTGAATGAGTCCTCTGGCAGAAATTCCAGGTCATTAAACCAGCAAGTGCTCCTTGCAATCCTTTTGGTGACTGAATGCAGACTTCATTGAGTCTGATGCTACCCTGCTCGTCCTAAAGAGCCATCTGCTTTGAAACAGTGGGTGTGGATGCATCAGGAGGTATGTGTACATCTCGTGTCAGAATGCCAGTATCTTCAGTAGTACCAGGAGAAAAACAAAGAGCTGCACCGGATGCATGATGGACATCGGTGCAGCACTGTTTCATCTGCAACTTTAATCTGAAATGTCACTGGATTTGGAAAAATTCTGATTTCTTAATGGCTTGTGGTTTACATTAACAGCAGCCTGATTCAGACATTGGACACAGAATGCTGACTATCCTAGGTAAAATCTCAGTCTGACCCTAAATAGCCCATCTGTAACACTAGTGAATATCAGGTACCAGAATTTGAGGAAGAGAACAAGCTCTTTACACGTCATCCTTTTAAATCGTTAGTGACTTAAGCACTTCCTAACCCATAAGCTGCATTTTTGTATGGTGTTTATTAGCCACTCTTGAACTCATTTCTTTAATCTCTTTGAAACCATTTGTCACCACAGCAGAGAATTACACAATTTTTAGAAACGTGGAGTGAAAAAGTAGGTTGTTTATTGTTTTTTATTTTAAAGCTGCTTATCACTAGAATAGTTTTCTCTAGAAAACTGCACTTCAGCTGATAAAAATATCTAAATATCTGAGTTGTCTTACTAGCAAGGACTGTCTATCTGATAGCAAGCTCTCACTAGATTTTGTGTTATCAATTCACAGCAAATGGAAGTTTTGCAATGGTTTCAGCCACATATGTTGAATTACCAATTGAATGAATTACACCCAGTACCTCTTACTCACTTGGGTGTATACTTAGTTGCATTTTCTATTGTCCCCACTATTTTATTTTGTTACAGACTTTGTTTTTTACATGATAGTGCTGCTGTAACAGTTGTCTTCTAGGAGCAGCATATATAAAATGACATTCTGGGCCAGTAATTAGGCCTAGTTAGAAAGAAAAATATTCAGAGATTGTTTATGTCAGGGTTTGGGTTTTTTGGACTCTGCAAATTTGCATTTTTCTCTCACCTGTTTTATCCGTTTCATCTTTGCAGCATTAGCCACTATGTGCTCGTGATGTCACTGACCATATTTATGATGCTGATGAATGGGCTGGCCCAGCTGTTAACTACACACAGATTTCAACTTCCCAGAAGGACTAAGCACCATTCCACATGATGAACTGATAAATGTTCCTGCCTTATTCCCATCCTCGGGCTTCCTCTGAACCAACTCCACCTCTGGAATGTAAATACAAGTTGATGGACTGGAGTGCCAAAATCCCACCCAGGGATAAGAGTGCTCTGCTGGTACAGATTAAATGCTGCCCTGTTTCTGAAATTTGCATTTGGAGATTGCCATTTAGCCATCAATGGGGCTCAAAAAGCCTCAGCTTTATTTTCCAGGTGTACATATTTCTTGAAAATAAAAACAAAAAAATCTTTTTAAAAGAAATAGGCAACCGTCTTTTGGGCCGGGTTTTTGTTTTGGTTGTTATAACTTGTCTGGCAGCTGTTTGTCTCACACATACTCGCTCTCAGCAGGAGTCTGCAAAGTCCTAGATTCATTTCATGTCTTGCATAAGCATCTCGCAGACTAGAGCATAAATGAAATCAGTCTGGGCAAATCACTGATTTGTATGTACCCAGTGTGGCACGCACATTTGAATATCTCTGAAACTGGCTATGCTTTGTTGCAAGCTGTGTCAATATGCAAGTGAGAATATGTTGAGGCAGGTTAAGACTGGTGCAGTGTGAGGCTGCTGCTGCAAAACACCTTTTAGCTAAGCTTGGTGCGAACTGCTGCTGCTGACCGTGCTCTGCTGCTGCCTCCTGTGCTTGGGCAGGCTGAGCAGCATGCCAGCTCAGGTAACTGATCCAAATGAAAAGGAACCTGATGAAAGAACTGTAAAACAGCATTCAAATCCCCTGCTCCAGCTCATGCCAGGGCAGTCAGGAAGGTTGTTTCAGTGGCAGCTCAGAGTTAAATCGGCATAAAGAGGTCATGAAACTGCAGCTGGAAGTGGTGGTTTGCATAGCATGATGCCATATGGAGGCTTTTCTCTTTGTTTCCTTGCTTTCCTTTCTTTTTGTGTTCTGCTCCTGATTACAAGCAGCCTGGGTAATGGCTGTGCCATGAATCAAACACAGACACAAATTCCCTGGTTGTATGCTGATTACAAGTGAGAGCAAAGAGCCAGGGTGCTTACAGGCTCTGCTGTTGCGGGTACATCTGGGGACCCAGTAACCGTAAATCCATTGCAGCAAGCTTTGAGGTAGACTTGTAACTTTGTAGGCCTTCTGACAGCAAGCACCAGCTTCTCTACCAGTACCCCCCAGCTGATTTAGTAGCATGGACTATACCTCACTGCTTCATTATTCCTTGAAGTCAGCTGTTGGGAGAATTACACAAAATTTGTGTCTCCTGAAGCAAAAAATGTATCTCCTGCTCAGCAGGAGTCTGTGCAGAGCTAGGTGTCCTGCCTTTGAAATGGGTTTTTCCATTTACACCATCAGCAAAAGGGCCTTTGAAGCAGCTCCCTTTGCACAGTGAAGGAAGCGAGTGAAAGGAAAAATTTTCTTCTTTCTGCCCCATTAGATTATGGCATCGCTAAAAGTTGTGCTGTGTAATACCCCTGTGTCACACCCCCAATTCACAGCCAGGCCTTCCTATCTAGGAGCTGATAGAGAAGGTACGTGATGCTGGCAGCCAAGGCTAGATGTTTGTCGTGAGGGTTGCTCCAGTGCTCTTTCCAGCCATCTGGCATTTGGCCATGGTCACGTCTGTTTAATGCTCTGGAAACTAGTCACCCCTCTGCAGGAAGTTTGGCTGGGAGAAACCAGTCACAAACCTCCATCTGCGTGTTAAGTGCTAGAAAAAATACGTATCATGGGCCTGCAGTCATCTGTGCAGCTTTGGGGTGCCTCTTGAGAGTGTCTGGGCACTAGAGGGAGTAATTTTTCCACTAGGTAATGGTCCAGTGGACATAGACTCATAGAATGGTTTGGGTTGGAAGGGACCTTAAAGCTCATCCACAACAAAGGCAAGGAGCAACCACGGACAGGTAGAAAGTTGCTGCTACAGCAAAACCTGTGCATAGGCATGGGAATCTGCCGCACTTGTTCTCCTTAGATCTAGTGAGCCTCTGCTATGGACAGCTATCCCCACCTCAGCCCCAGTCTCCAGGTATCTAGATTGTACTGTATCATTTCAGGGTACTGTATCATTAGCTTTGTGTGATCTTCCTAATGCCTTGAGTCCTCTACCTACAGTGCTGTCATTTCAGGACACAGAGCTACAGGCAGCTGTACCACTGAGCATCCCAGTCTGCACTGCTGGGGCGATTTCTTTGCAAAACTGTCTGTAGAACAAGTTCACTGGTAGGAGCAGCTGAACTGCTGGCATGGGTGTGATACGAAGGAATGGACTGAAAAAGTAGGAATGTGGGACCCACAGCCTGCCACCCTGAAGGCACATCTTCTGCAGGCCTGTCAAAACTGTGTGTTATCTATGACAAGACCAAGTGGATGTCCTACCCTCTAAGTGCAAACACTGGAGGTACATACTGTCTGGTGCTGCAGACTCCTGGGACAATGCACAGGAGCTCGAGCCTGATGTCTTTTCTTACCACAGGGGGCTGGTAATAAAGCAGCATCTCACCCTACTGCATCTGCTGCTGCTCATCTGTGGTAGTAGGAATAATCCATATGCTCTGGTATGCAGGCAAGTGGAAATGGCTGTCCAAAGTACAGCCTGCATCAATTACTCTTTCTGCTTATGATCTCTTTCCACAAGGTAGGTTTTGATTTTCGCATCCGTTCTTTTAAGAGCAGAAAGGGAACGATGAGCATGGGGAAAAGTTTGCAGCACATGTGCTGGTTTTCCCCCAGTGCTCCTCTGCAGGGGTCTGTTCTTGTTTGTCATTTGCTCTGGTTGGGCCATAGTGGTAGCAGCCTTAGCTGACCTTTCTCTTTCTCAGCACTGGTCCTTTGCATCTCTGCTGTTCATGGATTCAGTTTGTAGCTGAGGCTGCGGGAGTGCTGGAGCACAGCTCTGGTCGAGAGGCAGGATTGGCTGTGCTATTCCTGTGTCTCCCCAGGGAAGGCTCTTGCTGGAGTCTTGGCCTGCACTTTTGGGTTTATTTCAGCACAGGACGGTGTCAAGAATTCTCCCACTCAGCTAATTTGCACAGCCCTGTGGGGCATGTGTGTGACAAAGCGAACTCTTCCCTGCCATGGATGCATGTTCCTCTCCTTTCCAGAAGCAAATGTTATCAGCAATAAAAAGTCCTCCCCAGCCCTAGGAGGGGAAAAAAATTGTTCTCAGCTGAGTTTAGGCTTTCTTCGACTCCGCATGTGGGTCTTTAAGTATCATCCCTCTTCATGGGGTCCAGACAGGACTCAGGCCACGGAGGGGGGGCTCTGAGCCAGCAGAGCCTTGCAGGCCAGTGCAGGTATCACCCAGCCCCTGTGTTTTCTGCTGAGGGCACAAAGGCAGGATTGCCCCAAGCCCCCCTGCCTGCCGCCTTTCACCTGCAGCAGAATTGCAGACTGGCTCCTAGAGCAGGTGACGCTCCAGACAGTGCAAACCTCAGGCAGGGAAAGATGGGTAGATTGACATTGTTATCTGTGCCTGTGGCTGCACAATTTATTAATTTTTTTTAACTATACTCACATTATAAAAACCTCTGCAAAGCTTGTATCTTCTTGTTTTCAGAGCCATGAACCCATGAAGAGCTAACCATAAACCTGGAATGCCCATCAGGTGGTGCAATGTGAGAGAAGCTGGGCTGAAGAGCGGCTGATGCAAAGATCTTGTGCTCTTCAGCACTAGGACCTGTTCTCTGCTATTGTGTTATCAAGGCTGTACGCAGCAGCGTTCTGATATCTGTCTGGGGAGTGAGCTGTTTCTTCAGAGATGATGAAGCTTAGATTGTATCAAGACCTTTTATGACTCAAACTAAATGACTTCCCCTTCCCCCTCACAGGGTAAAATCAGATTTTACAAGCTTTGGCAATTGCAATACATGCCGTGGCTGTTAGCTGTAAAGCTGCTACAGCCTTCTCATTCTTGAATGAGAAGATATGAATGAACATTTGTGGTCTTACCCAAACCTTGCTCTCTAGCACCACTCTTGAACCCGTGAGGTTTCTGATTTGGCCACAGCACAAAATGTCATTTCAGTTCCAACTATCCCAGCTAATCTATCTGTAAGAGTGTGATGCTCATTGCTTTTCAGAATTGTCCACATGAATCCTGCAGTCCCTTTTCCTGTGTTGCTGAGGTGTTGAGGGTAATTTGCCTTTGGCAAAGAGGATGAGAGCAGGGAGGGTGCCAGGCTTGCTGCTGCATCCTGATTGATGGATGTGGGTGCTGTGAGCAGGACCCAGCTGGAAAGAATGTTTTGGGGAGCTACAGTTGTGGGGGGGAAGGAGAACATCTCTGTCTTGCACCTACTGTGGATGTGCTCTGCGTCACAGTGGTGGGACAGCTTCCAGTTGCCCCTTCTTCATCGTCACATGGCTTTGACCAGCCCAACAGCAAGAAACTTTGACTCTCTCCTCCTGTGTGTTGTCTTTGGGCAGCTGCTTTGGGAGCTGCCATGTCTGGGGAAGGTTTGGGAACTTAGCTTGCACTGCTGCCATATGTGGGACAACCCCAGATTAGCTCCAGTCATTCATGAGACAGGGCTTGTGGTGAGCTGGAACTGACTGTCACAGTGCTGGTGATAACCAAATTATTTACACCTCTCTCCTCAACTAGTCTCTCCTGGACTGTTTATGTTAATAAGGATGTGCAGGGTTGAATCCAGTTAATCAGCTGAAAAAGGCTCTTGATTCAGCCACTTTCTGCAAGGGGTCCCTCCTCGCCATGGGGCAAGACACAGTTTTTGGCATTTGAGGAGTTCTGAAAAGGGGAAGGAGAAGGCTGAAATCATGACACTCGCACCGTTCCTGTGACCTGTGAAATCAAGTTTGTCGCTATTTTCTTTACTTGTTTATCTATTGACTTATGCTTGGCAGGGAGCGTCAGAACTTTCTGACTTTGAAGGCAGATGACATCAAGTGGAAATACAGGAAAACACAACTTTTTTGTTTACCTTTTATTTTCTATGTGAGTTGTAAAAGCAGATGCCTTTCCTTAAATAATTATGTTTCCTTTAATGTTACATAAGGTGAAGCTGACATACCGGTTTACCTTTCACTCGGGTCAGGACCGCTGACGAACCTGTTAATGGTTGGATATCATCCAGTGCGTTCTCTGAGAGGGGGAGAGAGAAAGCACCACACTAACGCACACACCAAGATCCCCAGCCAAATGTGCTGAAGTGATCAGTGATGGAGCCCACTTCTGCTCTGAATTTCTTGCCATCAGCAGCTCTGCTTCTTGGGGTCAGAAGGCCCTTCTTGACCTGAATTGTCCTGTGAGGCAGTGCACAGGTTGCCAACGTTTTTGCCTCGCGGCAAGCTGGGAGGAGAACTATGTCACTGGCATGACTCTGCTGTTCCTGCCACCTCCTCTTCTTCTTCTGGGTGTTTGTAGTGTTGCTCCAGCAGTACCTGCCCAAGCCCAACCTCAAGCTTCAGCAACCTAATCCAGAGGGCATGGGTCCAGTAACAAACATTGCAAAATTAAACCACTGGCATTTAGGGTTGGGGAAATCCCTGACCAAGGCCTAAACTCCTCTAATTAAGGTTAGCTTATTCCTTTTGCACAAATGCTAAAGGACAAGGCATTCTGAGCGCAGTTCTCCTATTGACTTTCTGTGGAATAACCTTTATATAGCTCAATAGCCATGGCCTTCTGTGCTGGACATCATTATTCTGCCTTGGCATATGAGACAGTGCAAGACAAAAACTGCAGAGTAATTTTGACAGAGGCTGAAATTTGGTGGTGTGAGTCCCTGTGAGCACACAAGCAGAGAAAGGCTCTGAAAATACTGTTGTTTTATTTTTGTAGCTATTTCCATATTAAGTTAAGAGACACTAGAACTTACTGTTCAAAGCACTACTATCCAGAGCTATATTTAACTGCTCAGATGTTTGTGTCTCCATCTCACTAGATATCCAGAAATGAATGGATATTTTCCATCATGGGCTTTGAGGAGAAAGCTTGTTATATCTGACCTATTGTGAAAGGAAAATAACCTGTTTCACCACCCTGCATTTTTTCATACAAGCGGTATGTTTGTGCATCTCTTCTAACCTATATTGACACATGGTAATTTGTTTAAAATGCTTCAGACTTACTTGTTTTACTTTAACTTGGCAATTGGCTGGTGTTTAAAGCCAAAAGTAGAAAGGAAATGTGTGTGTGATTTTTAAAAAAAAGAACTACACAGTGAAGGAAAACCTCCTAGTGTTTGGGATGATAGCCAGATCTTCATCCGGGACCCGAACAGAACACAACCTCCTGAAATGTTGTCCCAGGCTCCTCCATTTCCTAGGACTTTATTTCCCTGTCAGTCATGCAGAGAGCCCTGCCTAAGGTTTCTTCCCTGAGCGTGGCTGTCAGTGGTTGACCTTGTGGGTCTCTCTTCCCCTCACTCCTCCACCCGTGCCTGGGTGGCTCAGGACGCCACCTCCAGCCTGGCTCTGTGGCAGAAGCTCAGGAGCATTTGCAGAGGCAGCGCCCAGGCCTAGAGCAGTTGAGGGGGCAAGTTCTGTCGTGTTTGGTAGGTCATGATGGGAACAAGTCTATCATGAGGGAGCCCGTTTGCTTGGTTTGATAGGTTTGGTTTTTTTCAGTTAATGATTGGGAGCCCAGCTGTCAGCATTAATTCATTTTAATATGATTCAATCTGAGAAATGCTCAGGCTTCCTCTCACAAAAAGTGGCTGACTGCATTTTTTTTCTTTCCAGGCAGTTTTGTTGACAGCAAATAAATTTCTACCAAAATTGCTCTACAGAGCAAGGGAACAAACTCCGTCGTTTTCCCTTCCCAGTACTCATTTCTTGCAAAAGTACCTGATGTCTGGGGAAAAGCAGCCTTTTCATTAGTGGATGCACGGAAGGCCCCATGGGCAGGAGCGCAGAATAACTGGCTCTGCAATCTACAGGACTGCAGCTAATTGTACTTTAAGGCTCTACTTCAGTGAGGCACCATTGCCACCTATCATTCCAAGACAATATATTGGAACAGAACGGCAGTAACTATATTTGCTCTCCTTGTGGCAATTTCAATTCTTTGTGAAAAACCATGGGAGCTGTGAGCTTTCAGAATACAAAGAGCAGGGCACAGGTAAGTGGAGGTGACATTGCCCCATAGTTCACAGCAATTAACCTCAGCGAGGGAAAGAAAAATTAAAATGATCATTTGTTTTGGGGAAAATTACCTTATGATCCATTGCAAATATCCTCCTTGTAGGCAGTTATTTAACTTAATCTATGTCACGGTTATGCAAATGTGCTTATCATGCCTTTGACAGCTTGCTCCCTTTCTCACTCAGAGTGGCGGTGTGTGTAAGATGGATCGATGTACACGCTCCTAAAGGCAAAATGCGTGATACTTGTCAGGTTAGAGCTAAATGGTGTTATTTATTTGTTGATTTTGCAAGTCTACGAATGCACCTTATTATTAAGAAGAGGAATGTAGTAATGATTCTGTCTAATTAACGGAGAAGTAACTTTCTTGACAGTTCTAAGTGCTGTTTGATCTATCTCGGATGACACAGGACTGGAGAACTCCTGTAAAGGGCTGAGAAAGCATTATTTGTGCTTGGTGTGTGGAGCTTTATGAAAGCAATTTACATATTTGCACACTGAAGCATAACTACCAGCACATAAGCAGAGTGATAAATGATTAACTATGAAAGATTGACAGTTTGGGCAAAAATCCAGCATAGCACTTAAGCATGTGCTTAACTTCAAACAACCTGGCTCTGCTAACTCTGGTGGGGCAGTGTCAGGTCCTCTCTTAAGTTCAAGAAACTGCTAGTGCACTTCAGTTAAGCATGTGCTTAAGTGATCTGGAGTGCCACAGTCTGGCCAAGAGAGCTTATAAAAGAAAAAACTTTCTCATACAACACTTAAATCAGGATGGCAGCAGTAAGCAGGACTGTGAACAGGCCAGAGCTTGTCACAGATGGAGCATCCCCAGCTCCTGTTGATGAAGTGGGAGTTGCCCAGCATGTCTCAGACTTAGGCCAAAAATAGAGGTATTGCAGCAAAAGACTAGCCCCCCCATTTCAGAACAATGTTTTGTTCTGTGTGTTTTGTTCTGTTTTGTTTTGAATTTTTGGGAACATGAACATACTGAATCTTTTATTGTTGTTCCGTGAAAATCTCATTCTGCTTTGGCCAAACATTGCTTTCACTAAATGGCTTAATTGGAAATGGAATTAGGCCAAAAAAAGCCAAAACCCCCAACCTCCCAACAGTGTTTTTGTTTTCCAATAACTTAAAACTCTTCTCCAGCATTCATCTTGCACTGGCCTCACACTACCTACTGGGGATTCTGTTAGTAACTTTGCTTCATCACAGGCCATTTTATTACAGTGCATTTGGAAGTTCCTGAAGCTGGAGGTGGAAAGAGCTGCTCAGAACCACAAATATTAAGCAAAAGTTGAAGGTCCTGAACGGGACCACTCAATGAAGTTGGTTTGGAACTCCATATAATGATGGAGGAATGTTTTCATATGCTGCTTGGGTTACCATTTCCACCTCCAGCAGATACCTGAAAGCAATGGCTACTTTACATTCATCAGGCATTCACTCAAGCACTCAATCTTCACAACGGTCCGTGTGGGCTTTTGCATCACCACAGAGGAGTAAACGCTACTGTTGCATGTTCTTCGCTTTTTGGGAAGCTTTTTGACTCCATAATTTATTTTTTCTTTATTTTACCTCTGCTGATATTATCTCTCTTAAAATATGTCTGAAGTTCCTGGTGGTTTGGCAAAGCTTAATTAAAGCGCATCAGTGTGATGATGTCTTTCATTCAGGAGACATGCAGGAAGAGAGTAATCTCCCTTTAAAGACATGGATTCAGTGCCCAAAACATAGGCTCTGGACAAATAACAAGAAACAGAAAAGGATGGTGAAAAGATTATTCTAGGGCCCAATTTCAGATCTAAGCAACAAGATACTGTTAGTGGAGTGTATATTTTCCAGAGCCAGGAAACAAGCAGCAAAAATGATCTGGAAAGTCCCAGAGACAGAAAAAAGGTGGAAATATGATCCAGAGAGAATGGCTGAAAATTCTCTTTATAGGTTTGAGTGCAGGCTAGAAAATGATAAATTATCTCTGACTTATTTCAGACTATCTTCAAGGCTTTTATATTTCTTTTTTTCTTTTTTCTTTTTTTCAAAACCAACAGAATTGCATAAAAATACCTGAATCCCTCAGCAATTTCTCTTCCTAATGGAAATAACTTGAAAGACACTGAACAATGATCAAACAGCATGACATACAACTGCTATGAAAGTAGCCATATTTTTGTAGTCAGAGGGGAGAGAAGGCTGAAGCTTTCTCCATACCTGTTTAAAGCATCAAAATAGACTTTATGCTTCCGTGATGCATGGACCTTGGATATAAGCGAACAACTGCCAAAATTAGCAGGAACTTCCCAAAGCCTATGGAAGCCAATGGATCGAAAGGTTAATTGTAGAAAGATCAATAGTCAAAGTGTTCTCTCAGTAGCATAACTTAAAGGCTGGTTGTTACAAAACTCAAGTGCTTAAAATTTTTGTAAGTCAGTCTTTTATCATTCCTTTTTTAAAACCAAGTTTGATATACTGGACCTATATGCGAGTTGTGGCTTTCTGGTATGCTATGACAAGTGCCACACTCCTGCAGCTTTTCCAAGTAATGGTTCTGGTTGAAGTGATGAGCTGACTCATTTCATATGCAACCAACCCCACTCCCTCCAGCCAAATTCTCCATCTCCCTTGGTCTCAGATTTGAAATCCACACTTTTACTCAAAACTCTTTGTATATTGGTCAATTCACTTGAGTGTGGGCTGGAGCAACAGCTGAAGAGGGAAGAATAGCTAGTGTTCATTTTTGTAATCAGTCCTGATTCCTTGGGAGAAGGTACCTTGGAGTGGATTTTATCACCAAAAAATTAACTTGAGAATGGGTGAGGGATGTGGAAGAGGAGCTCACAACTCCTTTATTACTATTATCAAATGATTTGGGTTTGCTTCTTTTACTAAAGGAAACTATACAGATAGTCTTTGTTGTTGTTGTTCTTTTCCTCTGGGCTCAGAAATCAGTAAATCACATAAATTCATATCAGGAAAGGCAAGTTTATTGTTTTCTTTTGAATCAATTCTTCTGTGTTTTGTCTTGCCTGCAAAATCTTTCCCGCTTCTCAAATGCAAGATAATGCAGGCAGGCAGATATGAACTTCTAATATAAAACAGAAAAGATATAATGATAAATGTTTAACTGCAGTTTTCCATTCCACATTCTGACAGTAAGAAATGGGGGGAAAAATAGACATGTTAATGATGTCCTACCATCATCATATTTTATTGAGTTTACATGGAAGGAGGATGCATAATTACCTGGACAGAAACTAAGTATATTGACTTCAGTTATTCCTCAGCTGGAGCTGTTTTTCAGTGTGTGAGCACAAAAAGCTTTAAGGAATAATGCATAAAGATGCTATTAGCTTTGGAAAAAGCAATAGTCAGCTGGCTTGGCCATTATGTAGGTGAAAGCACGATGAGTACCAAGACTGCCGAGTACATTTGCATGAGATTAGTTTAATCATCTAAGCAGAATGTACCCCCTGTCTGTTTCACCCTATGCTCAGATCCTGGGGAGCTTGAAAGCAAAAGTAACAGTGAAGATGCAACATTGCATGAACAATTCCATTATATTTTCTGATAGAAGAAGAGGCACAAAAAGGTGGAAAGAGG
Source organism: Nestor notabilis (assembly GCF_000696875.1). Taxonomy (NCBI): domain Eukaryota; kingdom Metazoa; phylum Chordata; class Aves; order Psittaciformes; family Psittacidae; genus Nestor; species Nestor notabilis. The sequence goes on along the minus strand of NW_009917532.1, from coordinate 40,484 downwards.
CTGACTAATGTGCTAGTGGGGAAATCGGTAGCTCTGGATTCTGTCACAGTATGTGACCTCAGGCAGCCTGATGAAGTGTCTGGAATCACTTTTTTGCACTTGATTCAATTTTGAACAAAAGGCATGACACCAGAATTCCCACTGCAATCCAGAGCATTTGGTAGGAGGTACAGCTCATGTCAGTGAGCTGACGTCAATTCCCATGTGACATGGAAATTGTTTGAGAGGATGACCCACCCTTTACCCCTTCTCTGAAAGGTTAATAGCCCACCTGGGCATGAGGGACAATTTCCTATTGCTACCTTTGTACTGTGTGCGGCAGGAACCTGATCTTGGTTGGGATCTCTGGGAACCACAATAAGGAAAATAATACCTCCCTCCCAGCATTGGCTGAGCACCATTTCACAGGTTTTGATCACCTGGTGCCAATAGAATTCAGCGATACTGCTGCAGCCAAGGCAGACGTTCACATTCCAGCATACCACTAGCATGTGACTGCAAGGATGGATGGGGTCTTTTTGTGGGCTGGTTTTGTGTTGTTCCAAAACCTTCATAGGCAATTTAGAGAATATGTCCCCAGGACATTGTGCTTTGGAAAACAGGCATAGGGATTGGGGCATGTTAGCTCAGCTGTGGTTTTATTTGCAATATGGGACATGAAATAACACAAAGTTTTCATCTGGCCATAGAAATGACTAAATAGAAGTACTTTACAACTTTGGGAGTGTTACATTCTTGTCATGTTACAACATTTGCAGATACAACAGATGAAGCAAATTAAATTATGCATGTAGTAAAGGAATGCATTGTTAGCCACAGTCTTTGTTAACTTGCCTTTAAACAAGTAAACACAAATAACTAGAAGATGTGTCTTGAACATTCAATAGGTTGGGTTTTTTTCTTGCCTTATGCTTATACATGTAATATTTATGTGTGAATATGTATCTGTAGGTGACCTGTAAGCTGTACCTGCTACACTTGTTACCTGGTGGGTCTTACCGTACAGGAGGAGCCACATGGCTGCACATCCCTCATTTTCATTCCAGTTGTATACAGCTTCAGCAATTTGTTTATGCAACTGACTGTATGCAATCATCAATAACACAGTCTGCAATAAGTCCCAATTAACGTTGCTGTAGGAATCTTCCTTCATATTTGTTCTGGCTTCTGTAAATTCAAACGCTCAACCTTAATAATGCTTTAATGTTGTTTTTCCTTTTTTTTAATGCTGTGTTTGCAGTATAAAGTCCACAATTTATTTTATTTTCTTTGCCCAACAGGGACATTTTTTTCCACTGACTCTTTAATAAGAAGCCTTCATGAGTACAAGAACCATTTATCTTTATTAGTTGTATATTTTGCTCATCACCTCGCTTACATTTAGGAATTAAGTATTTATTGATTTTTTTCACGAAGAAGAATGCCCCACTGCTCAGTAAGAACAATTACCACCAGCTTTGCACAGAGAACTGTAAGCGAAACAAACTTTCATTACTTCTGTAAGTCATGAAAGAAGTGATAGGAACTGAATCTGTCTTTTAACGGAAATCCTTGTGTGGCTATTTGTTTGTTTTGGGTTTTTTTTGGGGGGGTGTTTGGTTGGGGTTTTTTTAAGAAATCTGTAAAATGAGCTGTGAAAGAGGGGCTTGTATCTCTTTGCTTTGTTTAATTTTCTTTTTTTGCTTTGTGATACACAAGCAAAGGTGAAGGAATTTTTGTTCTCTTCCCTACTTTTTGCTTGTAATCTCATGGATAGACTAAGAACTGGTGAGTATTTGTTGTGTCTTACGTCATGTGAAACCTATTCAGTGATAACTGAAAGTGGTTAGTTTACTCTCATTTTTTTATGAATGAATTTTAAGGCTCAAATGACCAGTGTGGTTGGCTACCAGGTATTACTGCATCAAGCCTACAGCTCTAACTGGAAGTTGCTGGAGACAGGTATTCAACCCTGAGCAGAAAGCTTTGTGTTCATGTTAGCATATATGACAAATCCCCCTCACCTAGGAAAACGTGGAGCTTGTTTTCAACCTAGATGACATAACTTCAAACGGCAGCCACACAATTTGATGCTCAGTCTGTACCTATAGCACAGAAACCCCCATTGAAGAAATCAGTCACAGAAAATTATTCCACTATTCCACTATTTCCACTATTCCGCTATTCCATTATTTCCACTATTCCAAAACTATTTCCACTCCCCAGCAATATCCTGTTGTTTGAAGTTACATCCAGTGAGCAGAAGACTCTGCAGAGCCTGGACAAGGCTGTGCCTGTGCCCCTGTCCCCTGAGTACCCAGGCAGGGGACAGTTGGACAAGTGGTGTTTGCTGACCCAGTTTTGACCACATACTATTCCCTGCAATCTCTTATTCTCCCACACTGCTATGTCTCATCAGCCTTGTAAAAATTCAGCTATTTTGGAGACTTACACCTCTGAGACTCCTTTGAATTCAGCTGAAATTGGCTGAGAGAGAGAGACAAAGAGGGATGAAGGAAGCCTTCTCTCCTGAGGACATGGGCTAATAACTGTGGCCTCTCTCTGCGCATCCTTCCCCTCCCTTATCGCAGCCCTTGGCAGCTGGAGATTAAAGACTTGTGCCCTCTGGTAGAAATCATCTAGGTAGATCGCTCTTCTTTTGGGACATACTGCCTCTGGGGAGGCAGCCCTCTGCACCTTGTGATCCAAATGGGCCAAAACTAAGCCCGTCCCACCGTTCACTATCAACCCCCTTGAAGTCAGCAGGGTGCCCCAAAGACCTGAACTGTGATTTTTTGTTCAGGATTGAGGGAGTTTGGGAAGGAAAAGAAGCTTCTGTCCCCCATGGGCTTGATGTGTGCAAAAGGTTCCACTGCCAGGCTGGGCCTGCAGCTGGGGCTTGGCCCCTTGCCGGGAGCTGCCACTCACTGGCCTCTCCGGAATGCACAGACCACTATAGTTGCTGTTTTTACTACTTTTTTCAGCTGGCCTGGCACTATCCATGAGGTGGGATCACCATAAGGAAGGACACAGAAGAGAACATGGGAAAAAGCCCTTTTGCCCAAAGCCCTTCACTGGGGGATGCGTGGAGTTTAACACTAGTGGAGCCAGCAAGCTTAAATGGCTTCACACTGAATGCATGTTTCAGTGGTCTCCCATAAGAAACACTTTTTGCCAGCACTTTGGGGTTCGCATTTTAATTAAAAGGAACAGAAAAGTAGGGAGGAAAAAGCCTTTCCTCAGGAGCATTGCTGACACAGTCACAGTACTCATCAGCCACCCTTTTCTTCCTCAGCAGCAATAATGTCACCTCCCTCCTGCTCCTTTGGGGCTCTTCTGACACATCAGTCAAATGCCCACAGCAAGGTTGCCACAAAATGCCTTCTGACAGGAACAGCCCGCAGCTATGACAGCTGTTATGACGATCACATGAGCACAGCACAGGGGGCAAGCACCGAGGCAGTGCCAGGCATCGGGCCTTGCGCCATGTTCTTCAGAACACTCTTCTGTGGAACTTCTCCCACTCCCCTTCTGATGGATTAATTCCTCCCCGTGTCTGCAGCCCTGTGTTTGCTGTTATCTCTTTGCAGCGAAACAGTTTTTTAAGCTCTACTGATATTGCTTCTATGCAGTATCAGTATTGTTACTCTATATTGTTGCTATGACAGGTAAATCCTTTCCTTGCAAGATGCTTTTCTCTAGCTAGGGGTATGTAGCCCTCCATGGAGGTGACCATGCTGCTGGGATAAATACCCCCGAGGGCCAGGCACTGCAGTGCCAGGAGGTCCAGTGGGAAGCACTGCTGCCCTTCGTTAACAACCCTGGCATGTACGTTAAGGTGAGCAATACACATTCGAATATGCACGTCCCATCTCTCTGTCTTCCCCCACTGCTGTTTCTAGTGTAGATGAAGACCACATCCCTTGGCTGCCAGGGCGCTGGGATGCTCTCAGGTGTGCAGAAGAAGGAGGTCAGCTCCGTATCCTTTGCTGCTACACACTCCCCAAAGCAAAACCAGGGTTCTCCAGGGGAAGTTTGGACCCAAGGGGACTGCGCCCACCCAGGAGAGCCCAGGGCTCTGCAGCGGGTTTGTCGCTGCCTGTCAGAAGTGGCCCAGGCCAGGCTGACAGTGAGTGACGTATTCTCTGGTGGCATCAATCCAGTCGCAGCTTCACCCACGTCAGGTTTGTGATGAAAACTACTCTCCTTTGCCACATCCTCCTTCTCCTGCTCCCCAGGACTGACTCTTTGAAAAGCATAGCTGGCTTTCAAAAGCTGGCAGCCAGAAGAGATAAGCAACGTGCCTGCCAATGAAAGCTAACCATCCTGAATGAGCTCAAGAGAAAATCTGATCTAACCTGCCTGTCTGAACAGTATTTATAAGCACTGCTACCCCAGGATTAGGCAGCCCAGCCTGGCTGCACTGATGTAGTCAGTAAAAGCAGCTGTTTATATTTCAAACTTTCTGATGTAGCAGGGTTTTATAAAAGAGTCACAAGGTCACACTTTTTTACTTTTTTCTCTTTTCCCCCAAAGCCTCTAAAGGAACAAGCAGTGCTTCAAAACACTGCTGCCTCCATTATGTAAACATTTCAGGATGTTGATGTCATGTCCCCAGCCCCCATCCCAAACCTCAGCAAACAGCAAGATTTATTTGTCTTTGGAGCTGTAAAGGAAACCAGGATTCATTCTACAGACCAGAGGCTCACTGGATGTATATTCCCACAGGTGGACACACTGAGCTGATTTGACCAGCTGATGAGCATTAGTTGGGATGGGAGGTCACTGTTTTGGGGCTACTTGCATATGGGTATGGGGACTCCAGCTCTGTTCCCAGTGCTCCGCCAAGATGGCCCTCTGACATGCATGCAACACTCAGTGCCCGCTGCCAGTGTTCTGCTGCATGTAGGACTGGGGTCTTGAATCAGCTCTGGCCACACTACAGCTACTGCACCCTGCCTGGGTTGTGAGCCATGCAGAGGGGGTGTGCCCGGGCTGTGGGTTTCAGGTGGCCTGTTTAGACAGTGGGACTGGATTATGGGAAGCAGCTGGGGGATGGGGGTCTGCTTGCTGAGGCCAAGAGGTGGGATTGCTGGGGGCCTTTCTGGTTACTTTTTTCTTGATGGCTCCAATGTTCCTCCTCCTGCCCTGGACTCCTTCAGGTAGGTGTCCTGGGGTTTTGGTGTATGGGGTGTTTGGTATATGGCTTTTGTTTCCAAGGCTTTCAAACCTCCTAGTATATCTGTGCTGGATACTTGTTGGGCTCAGGGTCTTTCCCGCCCTCTTGCTGCACATCAGAGGGGCTCCCATGCCCAGCTGCTGTTGATGATTTCCCCCTCTCTGCCCTAACAGCTAAGTGGAAATCTATGCTGCTGCTTTTGTGATACCACAGGAATATTTTTTCCAGCTGCTGTTTATTGTAAAAGCATGCTGATCCTCTGATTACACCCTGGTAGGAACTGAAACCCTGGTTGTTTTATGTTACTTGCCTGTCAGCATTTTCACTAGATGAGATGATTGAAAGTTAAAGGATGCTCACTTAGGACTGTAGGTGTGGGATACTAGAATAAAGTTAATAAAGAAAATAATTATTAATATTGCATGTTGTTTTAAGTTTTGGTTATTTTTGTGGTTTTTTTTTAATATTTCTGCAACCCAGCTAGCTTTTTGGTGTGGTTCATTAGCTCCTGCCCCTGGGGCTGGCGTATTCTGCAGCCTCTTCCTCTGACTTTAAAGATGGCTGCTAGAGAAACTGTTCTGGTTGCCATGTTCCTTTATAGAAAAGCTTTTTCTCCTTCCTGTCTGATTGCTTCTTGCTGCCTGCGATTTATCCCTGGGACCTGACTCAGTAAGGACTTGCATCACTTCTTTCTTCCCTCACCCCCCTTTCAGGTTACAGAATTTACATTTCTATTGAACAAGCAATTACCTCATTCCTGGCTTCAGGCTGCCTCTGCCTAGGAAAATACTGTGGTGCAACTCTATAAATGGTATGAGAAATGTACAAACTCCCTTCATGATTTAGAAGTGATAGCTTGCCACAAATTTTCCATACAGCCTAAATGTATAAACACGACCAAATGGTGATCTGAGGACGCGGTTCCCAATTCGGTGTGACATTTGCTTCCCATTTTATCAGGTTTTTCTGGACTCCACCCCAACCAGCTACAGAACTGATGCTGGGATTCCCATAGGGGATGATAGGCAAACCCCATCCCATTGCCCATATATATATATATATACACACACACCACGAAAACCCATCAAAAAGCCTTGCCCTTTTGCAAAAGCTCAACCTTTTCAGAGTTCACTTTATGATCTTTGAAAAGACAGTTTGGAAAACCACTTTTAATTGAAAGGCAAGGCTAAAGAGGAAATGTTTTGCTGAAAAGTGATCTCTGTCTCAAAAAATTGCTCTCTTTTGCCTGGTTTCTATATTTAAAGTTTTATCAGAGAGAGAAAACTATTTTGCAGCAAAGTTTCTGTGCAGAAATGTTGATTGGTTCAGTTCAGAAGTCAGAGTTGCAACAGAGGGTAACTCTTCACTGAGCCATGTTTACTGAGTATTCCAAAAACCAAGCCTCTGATTAATTTTCTTTTTACTGAAAAATACTCTCTGTCACTTGCTGATCCATGTCTGGAAAATTTCAGGCTAACAGTTCTTTATGGCAAAGCTGGGCGGGCGCTGAAATAGGGCTTTACATTGAAGAACAACTATGACCTTCTGTCCTTTTTCTATTGCATCTTTAGAATGGATGGAAATCCATGAGATTAATTGTCAAAATGGGTCTGAAGGACTCATTTGTCATAACCCTATACATACATATGCTTGCTCTTCTCAAGTAGGGATAATGTTCATAATTTGCAGCCAAGGTTTATAGATGATAAAGTGGCTCTGAAATGTGTAAGCTTGCTTGATGTAACTCTCCTAAAAATAATTCCCAGGATTAAAAATCTCTGTCAGAAAGCCAGCTGAATGGTAAAGCCAATAATCTCTGCCAGGGCCTCAGGCATAGGTTGCCACCTAACAAACGGTTGGGTTTTGTGGACTTTTAAGAGCAAACATCTACAGTACAGCTCATGGGATAGTAACACTATGATGCAACTTAGTGACATTTTAGAAGCATTGCGGGGGAAGTCAATACATATATCTTGCAGTTGTTATCTACTTGAAAACAAGAGCACTGAGCGAGGTCTTATAGGCCTTAAGGTTTTGACTGTGTTAAAACAGCAGAGCAGTGTTTTTTGTAACAGTTACAAACAATTGCTTTCCTTTGTGAGGGTAATCCTATTTTATAATTAATTTCCATTAAAAATCATACCACCCTTCTTCCCCATAATCTCACAATACATTTACAATGATAAAGGCTGAAAATGAGCTTCATTCTCCTTATGACTGAGGGATCTGTGTGTGCTGGAGCATGGAGACAGGCCTGTCCTGGGCAGGGGCTTCCTCAGCAGTGGGAGTTCCCTTTCTCAGTCATGAAGATATGAAAGGATTCAAGAACCATAAGAAGGCACAGGGCTAACTGTGAGAATGGGGTCACGGTGTAGGACAGGCTGTAAAGTCTCTCTAGAGTTCCTGCTCTACTGTGGGGTGCAAATGGGACAGACGGTACTGGTGGTCCTGATCCTCTGCTGCAAGGGAGTGAGCCTGGGCAGGTGGGTGATAACCGCAGTAAGGTTTTGCTGTTTGTTTGCTTAGGGCCAGAATAGGTATGTTCATCCTGCAAAATGTTCAGAGAGGGAATTTTCTTGCTCTCTCTCTTGATCAAAGAGTTTCCTCCCTTGATCCTCTTGCTGGATGACAGTATTAGGATGAAATTGTTGCCCCTTTCATCCTCATGGGTCAGTCTTTTAAAATCTAACTGAAATGGTTACCTGGTAGGGAAGCATGTTTTAGCATAGTAGTTCTTAAATGGGTGTTCAGAAACATCAGCGTAATGGATATCCACCTATGTGAGCTTTTAGATATTTTTAAGATCAAAAAAGCCTGGATAAATGACTATAAAATCAGCTCTAAGCTCAGAGTAAGAAATTAAAATAGGAAAATGCATTGAAAACTTTCATAACCGAACATTTCTTGGTTCCTGGTATTAAGAAAAGAAAGGGAACTCCCAGTTTTTGGTCCTGCAATCTGGGGGGAATATCTCCCAGAAAAGCTGAGAGTAGAGATCTTAAAGAAGTTTTTGCTTTTAGAAGTTCACCCATTGCTCATCTTAGCATGAGGTCTGCAGTTAAGGAAGCTATCCAGTTTGTAATTTTCTGGTCTGTTGGTTTGGGTGGGGCTGGGTTTTTTGTTTGTTGGTTGTTTGGGGTTTTTTTCTGGGAAAACAGTTTTAATGAAGGGCCAAATTCATTGCAACACTTGAATGCAACAAGTCGTCACTGTCTTGTAATGCTCTATCTTGATACAAACGTGAAAACACAAAGGCTTTGGGGGCTGGAATTGACTGTTCTGCACTATTTTGTCTCCTCTCCCCCTCTTCCCTTCCAGGATCACTGATGCATCTCTAATAGGAAAAATGCAAAGTGTGCAAGTTGTCTTGGCACTGTGGCTCAACATCTTGTCATGTTGCACTATTATGTTGACTCTTCAGCGCAGGGAGAGTGCATGAAAAATTCCCAGAAGCACTGTTCTGGTTCAGGCAACCACAAAAGCAATTCCCCTTTTTTGTTGGCTGTGGGGAAAGATTGTCTACAGAGACAGGCATCTCGGAGCTCATCAGCTGGTTTGGCTAAAAGAGAGCTGTATGAAGGAAAACCAGTGGCACATTGCAAACCTAACTGTGCTCAGACTTAGCTGTTGTTTCACTTGCCTACTTTTTTTGATGCAGAAAATAAAGAGAGGGAGCTGCAGAATTCTGCTTCCAAAACCTGAATGTGTTAATTGGTCATAATTATCTTATAAAATGGGAGGGGATGAAACAGGGAAACTTGACCCATTTTTTTTCAAGACTTCTGAGGCATGAATTTTGTTGTTTTGATATTTTGTGGTTATGCCCACTGAAGTATGAAGTTCTTCAGCTACATGTGTCTGTCCGTGTATTTTTATTTTAAGGTATTTATAGAGCTCCACTACTGTGGTAGCTTTGCCTTTCACAATCCATAGTTCAGCTCGTTACTCTCAACTAATATTGGTGATGGCCCCACTCTTTGTACAAAGGGAACTGAGACGAAGCATACACATTTGGGGAACTTGTGTGTGTGGGTTCTTTCTCATTTAAAGAAACATATTTGTTTCAGTATATGTTTTATTATCATGTTTAACCTATTTGTCCAGGTCTTGAGAAACTTCAGCACAATGATTCAGAAACATTAAGCTCTATCCCAGATGATACAGCCCATGCTATACTGCTTATAGTTCCCACCTGCCTCATACCACATGCATCTTGTAACATAAACTTAGTGCAGTCTGCTGCGGGTAAGAAATGGGACCCAGTCCTTTTCAGAAGCAAAGAGTCCTTGGCAAAAGCGGATAAAAAACCTCAGCAAGGAAGCAAAGACCTTCATGCACCCTTTTCCACTTGGTTATAGAAGGATTCATAGCAGACCTAAGGCTAAAATCTTTGATCAGAGGAAAAGCTTACTAACTTTTTCTCATTGGCTGTGTTTTTTGTAGCTGTGCTTCATGAAAAACAAGGGTGCTCTCTCTGTTCTACTTAACGAAAGAAGCAGCAAATCACCAGCCTGTTCAGTTGCTGGTTTGCTTACCCAATGTGTATGTGCTGAAAATGCTACCTTAGGTCAAAACAAAACTGAATAGTAGAGCCATTTGACTGCTAAGGGACAGAAAAGGCATGAAGAATTATGCAGCAGCATATTTGAAAACACTTGTTATAGGCTTGGTTGGAAAAGTACTGAAGTTAATAGTGTTATCTTCAGTAGGTTTGGATCAGGCTTTTACAGAAAAGCGTTTGGGCTCATTCTGTGGTTGCTTTATACATGAGAGATCTGTGGTTTGATGATTGCAACAGAGAATGCCTCAAGGGGCTTTACAAGGGTCGCTTGGGCATGAGCAGCAGCCTGGTCACACTCTGTTGGAGCAAGGGCCTGGGATGATGCTCTTGGGGGTCATTCCCTACTCCCTGCTCTCAAACCTTGCTTCAGTGATTCTCATACTGCAGTGATTAGACTCCCTTAGAAATTTGCATGGTTACAATTGTTCCAAGCTGTGATGTTGACACACTAGTTTCACTATTAAAGTTTATACATGAGCAGTCAGCCCTCCTTTATCTGAAAGGTATGCCAGACAGAAAAGGCTTCTGGAGCTATTCTTGCCTTTGTGTTGCAAAACATTTGGGTTCAGGCATGTTTAACACTATCTCATAGGAGGTCTTCGGACTTCCCAGGCCTCGTTGGTTTTCAGAAGCATTCGTTGCATGGTTTAAGTGGGAGCTGGATGCTTTAGGCAGGGCTCTGGAATGTGTGAGCATCCCACACTGCAACCCTGGAGATCCACTGTGCCAGAGAGCATGGTATGCAGGTGCCCCAGCATGTCTGCTGAAGTGACCATGGGTCCAGCAAGACCTGTCAGGCTGTTGGGCATGGGCTGGCCCAGGGTACCTGGGGAACCTCTCTGTTCCAGTGGCTGGAAGGTGCTGACAGAACAGCTCATCTCTCTCTGCCAAATCGACTGACTAGTTCAGGCTCCCTGCTACACAAAAATGGGGCATCTCCTCCTGGAGCTGAGCTGCTTTGGAAACAGTCTTTGGCATCTTACTGTGTAGGGCAGATCCGTCTCCCAGAGCTTGAGCTCACTTTTCACAGAGCTAGTTTCAACTCACGCAGTGGTTGCTGTGCTAGTCTGCAGACAAGATAAGCCACATAGCTGAAAATTGTCTCTCTATTATTTATTCCCTGCTATGACAATACATGTTTCAATATTGGTGTCAGTGTGTCCACATGAGCATACACTTGCTGTGCTGCTGGTTTACTAGTACTTAATCTGGGACCTTCTCTCCCTGTCTTTTGCCTGTAATACAAGAAAGATGGGGCAGATGATCAGCGAGGAAAAAAATCTGAGGTACCTTCACTGTATTGTTAGCTGAGATCACCTTGCCTTTTTTAGGGTCACATCAAGGCATCTATCTTGAGGCAGCATGGTGCTTCTGCAGGGAAGGCAGATGACCTGCAGGATTTTGGGTCATTAGACCAGAGAGGCTCATAACACCTCTCTGCCCCACTCTCACTTTGTAAAGTGAATTTTTCCACGTATAAAGTCTGGTAGCTCTTCCCCTGAAGTGTTTAATTCCTAATGAGTAAAGCTTTAGAGCTGGGCAAAAACTCCAAATAACACGATTTTTGGGATGCTAAGGTGATGCTGTGACTGGCTCACAATGTTTGTGTGGATTAAACCCTGGTGTTGGCAAAACATTTTGAAACTCTCCAAGGAAAGCACCCTAGATTCATAATTCATAGGGTTTAAGGCCAGAAGGGACTATTAGATCATACAGCCTGACCTGTATAATGCAGGTCATAGCATTTTACTGAATAATTTCTGCTTCAGTCCTGTAACTCCTGTTTGAGCCACAGTGTACCTTAGAAAAGAACATGTAGTTTTAATTAAATGAATCCAGAAATCAAGTTTAGGGCTTTTGTATTCAGTGGTAGTTTGGTTTAGCAGCTAATTGCTCCTGATGGTATGTGATGAATAAAATAAATTGTATCTTGTTTCTGAGCTAAGTTTCCAGGCCTGAGATCTCGCTATGCTTTTGCCTCCTAGAATAAAAAGCCATCTACTATCAAAAATATCTTTTAAACATGAAAGTTTTAGCTATGAATTACAAAATCCTGGAGCTCAGGATCCTGATCCCTTCAACTGGACACAATGAAGAGAACCTCCGTGTTCCTTAGATAGATCACACTTGGTATTTGTGGAAATTAATAAAATAAATACTAATACATTAGCAAACATGGCTCAAATCCTGTTCTTCAGTCAAGTGGAAGAAGTGTCTCCTGCCTTGGTTGAAAAAAACATCAGTTGAAACAAAAATTGATATTAGAGCAATGCGAAGCATTTCATCAGACCTTGGACACAGTTGAACTTAGCCTTGGGCCAGAAGCAGAGTGAGCTTGTGAACCTCAGCTCATGCTGGCAAAAATTCAGCTGTGAGAAATGCTGCTGCTTTTCCTCCCGTGACAACTTACACCTTCCACCAAACTCCCCAAAGCCACCCACACAGGGAGGATGTGGAGGGAGACAAAAGCAGAAGGAAGCAGCTTACATCTCCTGTCACCACTCATTTTTCCTGCAGGAGGATTTGGATTTCCTTCCTCACTTTTCCCTTAGTGTGTGGGGATGCGTGATGGAATGAGATTGTCTGAGACATCCTCGATGTAAACTGCCTTGTGTTGTCCTTGTAGGACTTCCTGGGTTGTTGGATACTAATGCTGCCAAGAGGAAAAGTAAATAAGCAACATAACTCAGATCTCATCTGATAATGTTTGTTAGAGTGGGGAGGAGTGGAATACTTTTGCTGGAGCAAGACATCTCCATTGGAAGCTCTCTGCTGGTAAAGTGCTCCTGACATAGAGGCAGTTTACAAGAGTCACCTAAACAAAATATATAGTGACTGCAAAATCATGTTACTGCATCTCACAACTTCTGTTCTTAAATCATAAAATGGAGCTGCTTGCTGCAGCTATGCTAAAACCATTAAGTGTGGGCCTGACTTAGTTCAAGAGAATCTGTGTCGAGGTGCTTGGTGCATCTGGTTAGTCACCACAGTGAGAAGCCAACTGTGAGGAAGAGCTGCATGAATAGCAAGTTTGTTTACTTGTTTGTTTTAACACAGAAAGCAAATTCAGAAAGAGTAAGGGTTATCCTCAGGGTTACCACATAACTATCATCTCTGACAGTTATGCAAAAGATGCTACATACCTACGTAGCTACTTTGATGTTTAGGTCTCCTCCAATAAGTGGTTACTGATATTCTCAGTTTTCTATTTTGGGTACCTGCCCTAATTTCCCTTTTATTTTGTAACTTCTTCAGCTATGCCTACACTGGAGAAATGTGCTCTTATAGGTTGGTGTCTGCAGCATGTTGTGCAATAATAAGCTGTTCAGGAGTGAAGCACCTATGTGTTGGTGGGTTAGCACCAATACTTGGCCAGCTATGTGAGGGTTTCCACCAGTGAGCCAGACACCATTGTGTCTTCAATTCTCCATGTCATACTGTTCCTGTCCATGTGCCAAAGAGGTAGCAAGATATCTGTTAAAAGCATCTCCTTCACTTAGCATGTACCCATTCTAGAGCAGAGAAGTCCTTGGTGGCTCTTTTGGATGTGGTCAACATTCTCTCAGCTTTGATAGCAGGCTAGAACTCAGCTGCAGCTTTTGACATTCAAGTTGTTCTTTATTTGTTCTGGCTTAGCCTCTGCTTTCTGGTGTATAGCTCTTGTGAAAGAAACCAAACCAAAAGGAAGTTGGAGAGAAAAGAAAGTACATACAAGTGATACTGTAATTCATAGGTGTGCAAGTGATACTGTAATTCATAGGTGTGACGCAAGGTACAGGGGGAAGTGGACAGCAAGCTTGATTGGAAAGCTCTTGACATAGTTTTGTGAAGACCCAGCATAAAGGAAATTTGGCTTTTTTTCTTGGCTACTTGTTCCTGTCTCCTTTTCTATTTTGGCACAAAAGATGAGGTAGCTGGGGATAAGGGCACTGATCTAGCTGAAAATAAACGTGAACCAGCATTCTGCTAAGTTGCTGGCTGCAAGTTGTGAGTAATCTGTACAGAGCTTGCTAAAAAGCTGCAAAACCTGATGTCAAATCTTCCTGTGAAAAGCAGTCATTACCTATCCCCCCAGTCACGCTGCTTTCCCTGGTAACTACACACAGGAAAGTAAGCCAAGGTACTGAGTCCATGACTGTTTTGATAAACCAGATTGATCCCTTGCCAAGTCATCTGATGTTATTTAGTTTTATCTCCACATTTCTTTTACAGCCAATTTCTATTGTATGCCTAATGAAACCACAGTGCTGCTGTCTGCTTTGGTAATTGTCTTTGCATTGACTGGCATGTTGGCAGATGATCGATGGCCTCAAGCTGCTATGTAGAAGACCCAACAGTGGCAGTGCTTGCAAGGCTGTAGCAGGTGCTTTGTTGCTAACCTGTAGTTCTGCATTAACATCAGACTGTAACGCATGCAAACATGCCATTGATTTCATTGAGATGGCTACCCTGTAGCCATCACTCAAATCTGAATGCTTCATAATATTACATTAGGCATTTCTCTTATCCCACTTGCAACAATTTCTTTCCAATGAAAAGGCCCATGTAGCACTTGCAAAAGGGTGTTTTATGTGGATATTTGTTTTCTAAAAGTATATAAAGAGATACCCATCTAGATGTATAATAAACACCTCATAAAGCAGCTTGACTCTACATGGAGATTTGCAGCTGTGTTTACATAGCCTGGCACTGCAATATCCATACATCATCCCTTCCTCAAGGAAGTCTTGCTTCTCTTTTATCTCTTCGTGCCTTTTAGAGGCTCTGAGTTGGAATTTACTTTGCTCCCACATGACCAAAGCTTACCATCACCCCATTGCATCTGCTTCTCAGCAGATGTTGTGGAAACATGACAGCATAATAAAGTGTTGTGCTAACTTGATCCAAAAGCAGTTGTTAGAGGTGTACTTGGGAGAGGTGTGCTTCAACTTCATCATTGCTGGTGGGAATGTGACTTGAAATAATGAACATCTAGGTCAGGTTTAGACCTTGCTTTCTCATGCCAGCAGGCTGTGAGTCTCTCAGTCTTCTTGACTAGAACCATGCTTATATGAGACAATTAACATGCTTTTCCCCAAACCTCTCCAAAGATGCTAACAAATTAGCAAAAGTGCTGTTCTTTTTCTGCTCTGCTGGTATCCCTTGTTATCAAGAAATGGGTTCTGCAAAATTCATCAGTGGAAAGCAATTCCTTGTCTCTGTGGGCGGCACGGTGCTGCAGGCACTGAGTTCAGACCTTTCAAAGGAATTCCTACCTTCTGGTTTGATTAGCAAGGCTTTGACTTGCTGGGGTTTTCTGAACTTGCTCCAGGAGCTGTTAGACAGAGCTGCCTTGTTACTTGGTCCTGCTCTCTTGTGTGTTGTCTAAGTAGGAATTAATTTGTTCCTTTGTTATAGATCATGCAGAACCAATGGAGCCTGTGACTGTACACGTCCTAAGGATACTTAAATAACATAATTAGACTACATATGCATGTGTACATATGCAGAAACGCACACTTTACTACTGGAAGTTTCCTGCAGGTGGTAGGAAACTCCGAGTTTACACTTACTGCACATGATTACAATATGCATTGCAGTGGCAGTAGGTAGAAGTCCCACCTCCTTGTGCTGGGCATCTTCTACGCATGGCAGCTATAAACTGTTCCTCTCCAAAAAGCTGGTACAGAGTTTCCTCCACACAGTGTTCGTGGAAGGTCATGCCTCCTCTGCTTTGCTACTGCCTGTTTCCCTGGCTGCAGCGAGGCAGAGGAGGTGTGAGGATGGAGGGCAGGAGCCCTAGAGGAGGCTGCTGTGCTGCAGCCCTGGTTGTCCCTTCTGGCAGCTGTTCTCCAGCGTGATGGCAGTCATCTGGAGATCTCTCTGGGTGGCTCCTGGGGAGGGCAACATAAGCCACAGCTGAGGGTAAGGCTCTGCCTGGTTTAGGCAGTGGTGATGTGCAGCAGATCTAAGTGGAGTGTGAGAGCAGACTGTCTACTCTTCTTCCCAGCCATCACCCCGTGAGCTATATAAAACCCTGGGTCATGCACACCCTGGGGGTCCTTGGGCTGAAAGATAAAATAGCAGTTGAGCTTGATGTGCCTGATTTTGCTACCCTTTGTACTGCACGTGCAAGCTTGATGTACAGGCCTGAGGCTTTGAGTGAGTGGGATAGAAAAGCTGTGTTTGTTTGCGGGCAATTCTCTGGTACAGAATTACACTGTAGGCTTCCTCTGGAGATCACATAATATTTCACAAGTCTTTTAGCCTCATCTTCACAGGCAGAGATGCTGTGACGAAGGGAGGGGATGCTTCCCCCACAGGTGTCTCAGACAACCTTGGAAGGCTGTCCCTAGGGAGAGGGCTGTTTGCTGAAATTTAAATCCACAGCAATGTTATACAGATTGGAAGAATAAACTTGCCATTAGCCTAATGTAAATAGCTCTTCCATATGTTTGGTCTACTCATCAAGCATGTTTTCAGTTACGCCTATCATACTGCTAATGCTCAGCAATGTTTGTACAAAAAGCTCAGAATAAAAACAGTGCTTCCCTCCTTGCCCAGGCCTGGGATATTTCTTTCATGTTCCCCAAAACTGCTCGTCAGCCTCTAGGAATTTAACTGTGATTCTTTGTCCTGTTCAGGAAATGCACGGTCAGAAAGAATTGTCCATCCAAGTGGTTTATATCTCACGGTACAGATTACAGGGGTCCACTCTCACATTGCTTTATTCCAGGTGCTCATGCTTGATTGTCCATATTTCTAGAACTGATAAATCCGCGTTTTGTAGTAGTTCCTGGTGTGCCCTGCAGGTGAAGGTGAGAATTTCTGAGTCAACCCTGAAGCAGCATTTTGAAAAGGGAGCACATTAGAGAAGCAGCTTCTACTCTACCACATCCACGGTAGGCTGTCCTTGCTGGCACCACGGGGTTGCCTTCATAGTGGCAAGGTTTGGTACAGTGGTATTTTGCAGTGTGGGCAGGATGCATCAGTTGTTCAAGGTAGTGAATTTTGGCTGCTCTCAAATCTCTGTACGACTGTGTGTCTGAGAGGATGCATGCTGCTCAGGTATCATGGGTTTTCTCTTCCTTGCTGAGGCACTGTAGGATGGTTGCCCTCACTCTTCCCACAGAGCATGCTTTAAAAGACAATTGGACAATGTGTAAGTCACAAGAAACGTTGCAGAAATTTCCACCAAGAATTTCCAGCAAAATCCTTCTTCTGTGCTTCCTCTCTAACTATAAAGCCGACTGCTGGCATAGGACACGTTTTAAAGTTTGAAGTTTTGCTGTTTGTTTTAATGGTTTACCAGTCCTCGTTTTAAGCCAGATGCTGTTGCGACCATTCACACACGCGTGTGGCAGACAGGACCACGAAGTTGAGTGCTTGCATATGCCTTCATGCTGCTTTCTGTAACAGTGAAGTGTTTTTCTGTACATTGATCAGATGGACATTCTCTCTTCGCTCCTTTTTGGTGTGCTGTTCCTCCCTGCCCTCCTGCCACCTACTCAGCAGAGCTGTGTGATCTCCCTTCCCACTAGGGTGCACACTACAGCGACCTGCCCGCTGGTCGCCCTGGACTTGCTCACGCTGCTGGAACCTGACTTGCAGGCTGCAGCCATCTTTGCTCAAGGAACGGCAGGCTGGCAGCCCTCCAGTCTGCCTGCTGGACCCGGGCCAGCTATTTATTGTGAAACTTCTGCTCCTGTTGGACTTTGCAGCAATTTTCATCCCCCTGGGTGATTTGCCTAGTACCAGGTAGAGAAATCCAATAAAAGGCGCTGGGAATTTGCTCTGTGCTCAGCAACACGTAGTTGCTAGTGACTCAAATCCTGTTTCTTCTATAGCAATATACAGGGGACTGTAAAACCAATAAAAGGTACTTTAACTTGTGACTGCAAGTATTTTGATGGGACCATGTGGCAGGGAAAAAAACTACTTATGATGGGAATGGAGCCGGGGTCTACATTTGAGAATCAGTAAGGACCATTGGGAGACATGTAGAAGAGCAATAATTCTATTCTTTTGGAGTAAAATTATTCATTTTTGGACCAAGACTGAACTTCTTTCTTTCTCATGCATCATAAAGACTTCTTTGCTTTACTTATGTTTATTAAAACGAGCCAAACAGGCTGTGTTTCTCTGTTGTTCTAGCCTTTGCTCCTGCAGCCTATGCAAACATTGTCCCCACAAAATGGGGCTTTTTTCCTACCCTCAATGCTAGTGCAAATAGTTTCAGAGGGTATCCTCATGGGATAATCCCCAAGGCAGTGGGAGCCAGTACTTTCAGTGCATGTCAGTTAACTAAGTGCCTGTGCACCAGGTTGCAGAAGTGTTGTTTTCTTTGCACAGGAGAGAAACATCTGTCTCAATACAGCTCCTCTGACAGAAGAAGCAAGTGTACATATGAGCTGTTCCTCAGCACGAAAACTGCTTCTGCTGATCTATGTTACCCCGCACACAAGCCACTGCTTGTTCATATATATTTTAATGTGGAGTGTGGGAAATCAGTCTGAGGCTGTGGTAAAATGCAAACCTCTGAAGGCAGCAGGCAGGTGGAATAACACCTTTATCCTACATTCCCCGGTGGCATGTAAAAAGGTGACCTATAGCCAGGAAGACAGATGGCCTAACAATTTCACTCCACTAACCTTGGAGGTAACGATCCACTTGATTCCTGCAGTTTTCTGTATCCAGCCCCTGTGGCCAAACAGCCTGGCAGTTTTGGGGGATGTGGTCTCCTCCTTAACAGGAGAAGGTCTCCTTCTCCTATGGGGCTGTGTGGTCTCCTTCTTAACAGAGACCAAAGGCCAGTGCCAAGGCTGGCCACAAAGCTGCCATGTCCCCATCCTGAGCCAGGGGCTTGTTGAGAGCCCGCAGGCATGATCCCCAGGTGCAGCTCTGCCCCACAGGCCCTAACTCAGGTCCACAGAAAGCTTTGATGTCTGCCGTGGCACGGTGGCGCAGCACTCTCTTGGTGCACTGGCTTTCTCTTGAGAGCACCAGGATAGAATGTTTTCAGGGTGTCCTTGGGCACCTCAGTCCCACTCGGGTTCACAGTGCTTAAGAAATAGCAAATCTGCTGGTACCTTTATCTGCGGCTGTGTTCCCGGTCTTGCCCCAAAAGCCGCTTGTAGAGAAGAGGGTTGGCGCACCTCTGTTGCTTCTCTTCCTAAGCTGTAGTGGGGGGGTCTCCTAAGGGGCATCAACACATAAGGAGGGAAGCTGGGAATCGTTAACAGTGCTCTCCTCCTTGACTGTACCTTGTCATGATCTTGGACCTTTTAAATGAAAGGTAGCAATTACCCCTTCCAATACCCTTGATAATGGTATATTAGTAATTGCTGTGATTATCTATAATTGCCTGTGTTAATAGTGTGAATTGATTGGCAAGGTTCAGCTTGAGGTTGATTTCTGCTTTGGCAGGGAGGAGATGGCCATTTAGTTTGTCACTGCTGTCTTCCATAATAATGTGTTTCAAGTCAAGTAAAGCTACAGTTTAGGATGAAGCAGTTGTATTTAGGATGCTGGACTAAATGTGGCTTTCCAAATTAAGTTTAATGTCTCTCTGAAGCCACTTCTAGGCTACAAAGGACTTCCAGAAGTATCTAGAACCCCCAGGGAGTACATGCTGCATTACTCACCCATGCTTTGAAGAAGTGTATTGTTTTCAAGAACATGCCCGTCACTAACTGTGAGCTGAATTAAATAACATCCAAGTTCCAAGAACCCTCCATGCAGAAGGAGCTGGTTCCTTGGTTTGACTTTTTATAGAACCAGCCTCAGTGTCATCCTAAACTAAGAATTTCTATTTCAGAAAGCCTAGGCAGAGAAAGCGTAGGGCAACTGCACAAGAGGTCTGGCTGTTTATCCCTGTTGCAGGATAGAAGAAATCCTGTCCCGAAAGAGGGCTCCATGGATTGGTTTCCTAAGACAAAGCAGTGTGCCCCCTTGCCCCACAAAATATATGGGAACTGAAAGTATTGCTACTCAGATATTTACCAGAAGTGTTTCTGGATCAAAACCCTGCTAGAACTTGTGGTCAGGGAGTTACAGGTTTAGATCTTGATTCTCACCCTCACATTTCTCCACTGAGCTGAACCTGCTTCAAGACTGCTGGCGTTTTGGGTGTGTTAGGAGAGGTTTCTCAGGGCAGAGATGAAGGTAAAGACTGTTCAGAAAGAAGTGTGAAAAACTGCATGGATGTAGATGCACTTTATCACACGCTTCTACATCCATCTTTTCAGTCCATGTTGGTTCCCTTGCATAGATACAAACTTAGGACTTAAACCTGCAGTAATTTAGCATGTACAATGCACATGTACGTAATGCCCTTTCATAAAGTCTGATGAGCACTTTTGCTGTATGCAAACCCATATACCTTTCAAAGTTCTGCTCTCCAGATTTCCCTCCCAGGCTAATGGAACAAGGTGACCCTCTGTGGTTACTAATCAGGGGTGGGTGACCTGCTTGCTTATGGGATTGAGTAGGACCCAGCAGACTGATGACTACCGGAGTGGAACCTGGGAGCCACTAGTTTACAGCCACTTTAAGTTAGCTTTTGTTTTCTGCCTGAGCTGACCCAGAGAACTGTGAAGAATTTCAACCAGGTGTCCATAGCCTGGTGCATCCTGACCGTATAGCACACTGTATCCAGCCCTGTTGGGGATGGGAGAGAGCTCAAAGCTGTTCTCTCAGGAAATAGCCTTGTGCAGCCATGATGTAAACAACACAATGAACATAATTTTTGAGCAGGTGCCACTGGCTGAAAAGACTTTAGGAATATTTTCCTGGTGTTTATAGTAACAACACAACGTTGTGAATGAAGAATATATAAGAATTGAATTTGACATGTATGTATTTGCTGGTCTTTTTGCATGTTTGCTTTCACTTCATTCAATTCAGTAAAATTTGGCTTCCTTTTCTACCCACTCATTTTACTTTCAGGCTGTAGGACAAAAGGCAAATTTTAAAATATTTTCTTTTATAGCATTTCTTGGGTTTGAAAAAAGAACCACAAACAATAGGGGTATTTTTGTTTTTTAAGTATATTTGTGTTTGCATTTGTCATTTGTATAATATTTGTATTTTCAACCAAGTTTGTCTTTTTAGTGTCTCTTTCATCCTATTCAGTCAACACTGTTTTTTTCTGGATTCTTCTTGTGGTTGTACAGATGTGTGTGGTCTGATATTTGAAAAAAAATGATTCCTTTAGCTGGGCATATATTTACTATGATTTTACAAGGCCATGGGTAGTTCTGCATTGATGGACAAGGTCTAAGACACTGTAAAAGAGGCTTGAGCAATTTTAGGAACTGCTGAGGAGTCTCCCTTTAAAAAGCCTTTATTTAAAGATGGGGTTTTATTTATTTATTTAAAGATTTTATTTAAAGATGGGTCAGACCAGATGCTTGGGAGCTAATTAATCCCTTGCACTGCACATCTCAAAATCCCTGGCTTTCCATAAGTGACATGTGGTTGTCACTAACAACAGGCAGATAAACCCTGAGCTAATGGTGTAAGAGACAATATAGCTTGCAGATATGCGCACTTTATTTAGATAATTGTAGGAGATGCAATATGCTCACTAAGAAATGGGAAGACAACTTAGGTTTACAGACATGCCTTATATTCATGTAAAGAAAGATTTTGGGGTATGGTGTTTAATTTCCTGAGAACAACCGCATGACTTGGAAGCTGAACATCAGAGTAGCTCATGAAGGATCTCAAAAGGGAAAGTAAATGCCCCGAGGAGCAAATATTCTGTATGTATCTTCTTTCTTTTACTTTTCCTTTCTTTTCAGTGAAGCTTTTATTTAAGCCTTGCTTTGGATCATAGCTTCTTCACTCAACAACTCCAAAGTGGATTTTAAATTGATATTCTTTTATAAAAATTTCTAGCTTAATTTTGCTCAGAGCAATTTAAGAAAAAGTATCCCCTGACATCCTTTGATGTGTAAAGCACCAGACTTTTAGGTAATGTTTCTCTCTTAGAGCAACAGAAAAGTACCAGGGCCTTTAGACAAATCCTCTATAGGAAACCCTGTATGACCAAGGTGTTTTGCTAGTACACAGTGGCTCCTGAGAGCACCTTATCTCAGCCTCACTGAAGGAGAATAGTTTATGGGATCACTAATAAAAGCAAACCTTGTCCCACTGCCCCACCCAGGGGATTTTTTCCCATGCACTGGCTTCCCAGAAAGCATACATTTGGGATGCTGATTCTCCCGGAGCCGGCTTGCTCATGGTGCTGAGCATGGCTGAACCCTGCCTTGCATGGATACCATCCTGCGACCACTGCTCTCCCCAGACATCCCTCCTTGCTCTTCTCTGTGGTACTTCACCACTCCTCCCCTCCTCTGAGGCATTACTGCTGTTAGTGAGGCATGTTAGGAGATGACAACATTACTCGTGACTTTCGTGCTCTTGGATCTCGGGCTAGAGGTGAATTACTGCTATCATCCTGATAGCCAGCGCGCGAAGGGCTGGCAGGAGGTAAGGGTGCACAGGGGGCAGCCCTGCTGGCACAGCTGAGTGGGCTCCCTTCCCAGAGGACTGACCCTGCTGCAGCAGGAAAGCGCATTTATTCTCAGTTGATGCAGCTTACCCCTGGAAAGCCATATTGTTGGTATCAGAGATAGCATTTATCACCACAGAATGAGAGATGGCTATTATTACACACTTTACCTGCCATAAAAAAAGCTGTTCATCTACGTTTATCAAAGTTTAGAAGCTAATGATGCTGTTGTTGGCTGCTGCTGGTGCTCTGCTCCTTGTCTGCTGCGTGACTTGCATAACAGCAAGTCCACTGCATGGCTCAGGAGGCACAAGCCAAGGATGAGTCCAATGGACCCCAAAAGTCATGTGCATCCACATGACTCGGGGAGACATCTGAGTCTGGATGTGTTTCAGTATGATACATACCATGCCTTTCCTTGTATGTGCATTTTGTGCTCTAGGGCTCCTGCAGGAAAGGGCAATCAGCTGAGTCATCACACCAGTTTTGGGGAAGCTGATAAACCCTATGGTGTCCATCAGGTCTGGGAACATGTTTATTGCCAGCCTAAGGCAGGGATCACACAGATGGGTGCTGTGTGGGGTTTGGAGAGAGATGGGAAACAGCCCTTAACCCTACTAGTAAATTCATGGTCGGGTATGCAGCAAGCTTTAGTGGTGTCTCCCTTGATCTCATGAGGTATGAGCAAGCCAGGCCAAACAGTAATAACAAGAAGCATCATGAATGATTTTTATATTCGCTCTGAAGAACAAAGCAGGAGGACATTCCTCTCACACCAAACAGGCAGAAAGGATAGTGGGCTGTACCTTTTTGTAGTACAGTCTAAGCTAGACAAAATTGTTATGTATATTTTCCTGACGGTCTTACCAAGGCCCTGAGATAATGCAGTCTCTTCTGGCAAGAATAATCATAGTTTTATTATTGCTGGGCATTTTATCAATCTCTTCAGCAAGCTCTGACATTTAAAGACACAATAATAGTGGTTTAGCTTTTTTTGTAGCTTTCTTCTACCAGTTATTTGGACCATGGGTTCAGAGCATTCCAGAAGGAACTATGAACAGAAAAAGGGCCAAATAACAGTGGAAATGCTGTCTCTTCATGCAGAATTTGTGGGTAAAGACATGAGACCCTGTCATTGGGACAAAGTGTTAGGAGCCCAGGACTCATAAATATGAGGCCTTGGGCAAGTCATTTAGCCCTTTTGGCTCCTCTAGAAAGAGCATAATGCCTCACTTCCCTCGCAGACCTTAGTGTGAGCTCATTACTTAGTTGTAAAATATCTTGTAGATGAAAAATGCAATTGACAGCAGAGGCCAGATTCTCTTCTCATTTATACCAGCCCAGCTCCTATTAAAGTGAATTGAGGCTGAGCCAGGGAAACCTGGAGGAAGACTTGGCTGCACATTTAAAGTACCATGACTGATCTGCATGTGCAGAGCTCCCTTGAGGCAGCTCCTCCAGCAAACTCTCTGGCCTCTGCTGGCACAGAACCCCTGTGCTTATTTTGTTTTGTTGCTGCTTCTTTTTTACAGTGGCTACCAAGGACCTGATACTGCTCTTGCTGAAGCCAGCAGGCTTTGGCTTGGTTTGGCTGGGTGATTTGCCAACAGAGGCAACTCCCCGGGTTCTGCAGTGCAGCAAGGCATCACCGTGGGGCAGGAGATGCAGAAGTGGCTGGGGCCATCTGCATCTAACCTAGACTCTTCAGATGAACCAGTACCAGCATGTGGAAACAAGCCCTGGAGAAGCCCTGAGAGTCTGGAGCAACCTGAGCTGGCTGCTGTAGTAATCATCTGGTAATGGTCCACTGTATGATTTGAGGTGCAGGTAGGCAGGGCACGATGGCCAGGGCTGTCCCCACAAGGCAGGCTATCCTCACATATAAATATGGGAGACACTCTGCCAGCAGGGTGAGGAGGCTTAGCCTTAGAGGCTATCCTCTCTCTGGTTCTGGGGAGGGTGGCACTGGGTCAAGCAGGGTAACGGGAAGGTAGCCCCTGGCAGCAGCCAGCCACACAGCTCTGCAGGGACCCATCAGCAACACACAGCCAGGTCCCTCCTCCACTTCTAGGGTACTTTAATTGTAATGAAAGGCTGCAAGAGCTAGGGAAAGGAAAAGCTTGCTCTGTGCTAAATTGATATTTGAATTGTGATGAGATTCTAATAACTTGCATCTCAGGGAGGGTCTTCATCTGACCAGTGTTTCAATGAGGTGGTATCCTATAATGTACCGCATCTGAGTGTAGGCTACACTGAAGCAGCATTATTTCATGGCAGTGTGTGTCCATGGTTTATTGAAGTTGGAAGGGTGGAACCCAGATGTTTTTTGCTGCTGGAGCACCTGTGTTCTTTAACTTCTTTTACTTCCACTCCAAATCCAGCCTGATGCTTCTTGTAACATCTTCCTTAATTGCAAGCAAGGGCTTGAAACTCGCTCATGATCAAA
Organism: Nestor notabilis; assembly: GCF_000696875.1. Taxonomy (NCBI): domain Eukaryota; kingdom Metazoa; phylum Chordata; class Aves; order Psittaciformes; family Psittacidae; genus Nestor; species Nestor notabilis. Next base: position 15,823 of record NW_009917532.1, on the reverse strand, counting down.
GGCTGCATTTTGACAGTTCAGGTGCAATTAACTGTGAGTGCCTGCAGTTTAATATTAAATCTATGATCAAGTGGAAGCATAAAACTAGAGCCACAGCACCTTCTTGCAGATCATGTAGTTAGATATCTAACTGGGTGCACTTGCAGACATAAAATCATGCTCAAGTCATTGGAGGCTTGGGTAAATCCCAGCTAACGCTGAATGGCCAGCCACTCCTATGACAATGTTTTCCATTTGACATAAGTCTCTTAACTCACTAAAAGGGAACAAGAGGCAAGTACTCTTACATTTTGTCAGTCACCAAAACCAATTTGAGCAATCTATATTAAACCTGCCTTGACTTCTCTAGTCAAATAAGTCACCATAATAGTGGTGACCTCTAGGACACTGCCACCAACAGGGCAATTCACCCTTGCTTAGCCACATACAAAATAATGTGGAAAGCAAAACACCTCCTTCCAAAGCTGTTATATGGGCTGGAGCACCTCCCATATGAATATAGGCTGGGAAAGTTGGGGGTGTTCAGCCTGGAGAAGACTGTGCGGAGATCTCATAGCTGCCTTCCAGTATCTGAGGGGGACCTACAAGGATGCTGGGAAGGGACTCTTCATTAGGGACTGTAGTGGTAGGAAAAGGGGTAATGGCTTTAAACTTGAACAGGGGAAGTTTAGGTTAGATATAAGGAAGAAGTTCTTTACAATGAGGGTGGTGAGGCACTGGAATGGGTTGCCCAAGGAAGTTGTGAATGCTCCAACCCTGGTGGTGTTCAAGGCCAGGCTGGACAGAGCCTTGGGCGACATAGTTTAGTGTGTGGTGTCCCTGCTCATGGCAGGGGGGTTGGAACTAGATGATCGGGGTGGGAACTAGATGATCTTAAGGTCCTTTCCAACCCTAACTATTCTATGATTCTATGATTCTATTCAACAAAAAAAAAGGTCTTCAATCATGGACCAGATATAAGAAAGCTCGACAGCTGCTGGATTAAAATGGTTTTGAATTGAGAACATTTGCAGTATCCTTGGTATTTACACTCAAAGGCTTCTCTCAGAATTAATATCTGCATGAGCGTGGAAAAGCAAGATCACATTTGCCTTTAAAATTTGTGCTCTGGTGGATTAGAAACAGAAATATTTAACTCACTCTTTAAAAAAAAATAAAAAAATAAAACAGAGGAACTCCATTTAAGTAACATGTCCAGTGGGATCCAGACAGGATGAATACCAGAGACCTCAAATGTTTGTTAAAGTAGAGGAGAAAAGTAACTGTTCTCTAATTTCTCCAACTCCTGAAAAAAGCACTCTCAGCTTCTGTTCCTCTTTTATAATGGATCATTAAACATGTTCAACTACAAGAGAGAATTGATGAAAATACCATTAATCCAGGTCATTATTTCTATGGGGTTTATAAGACATGCTTGGAAAACATAATGTTCCCCCTGGAAGAAATATGGGGTGCGCTCCATGGCTGTCCTATCCACTTTTGTTCCTCCTTGTTTCCCTTCAGAAAATAATAATTCATACTCTCTTGTGAAACTAATGCAAGTATTTCTTCTTTAGCTGCCATCTTTTTTCCTGCTGGATTGATGAGTATTGCGGACACTACTGGTGTTTTGTCTGAGGCTAAAACTCAATAACAAGCTCAAATCAGGTTTAAGGAAATGAGTCAGTAAGCAGAACAGGAAGGAAACACACCAATTTAAGACTAGAAAGCCACATACCATAGTGTAGTTCAGGGGTTTAACACCTTTCTTTTTCCTGTGAAACTGGGGACATGAACTTTCAGGTACAATGTCTGTGAGGGAAAACATATTAATTATAAAAAAAATCAAATTGGCACAGGGCAATTGCTCTTGATGAGGTAAGACAAATGGTAAAACACCACAGAAAGGAAGACTGGTGAAAATTGTCCTGAAAGTCCAGAGAAGACAGGTGAAGGGAAGATGAAATCAGGACTGAGAGAGGAGTGTTCCTCCAGCCACACAGAGATCACACAGCTGGAGGAACACAGGAAAGGTGGAAGGGATTTAGCCCAGCGCTGGAAGTTTCCACCAGAAGTTACAAAAGTGGGGATAGTGTGTCCTGGAAGGTTTTAAATACAAATTCCTTCCCAGTCCATTGCCCAAGTGGTGCCATGCTGCCTGTAAATATTGGAACATCCAATTGCCTGAGAACTGTGAGCAGTGTGTTTGTCAACATTATTGAAGGGGAAAGCAAGCCATGCTAACGACAACTGCCAAAAAAGTAGAGCAAAAAAGGTATACTTCCCCTATGTGTCAGAAGCTGACTCTGTGCCAGGCTCTGTCAGGATGTGAAGGGAAACGTGCCCAGAGGCAGCAGAGTCCCCCAGCAGGCCTTCATTTCCTGCTCTTAGTATTTTACCATGTTTATATTTAGCCAAGCATAGGGGGATGGTGATAAGGATAGATCCATTCTTTTGTGGAGCAAGGAGGGAGACAGGACTGCTAGAAACATCTGTTAATTCAGATTTTGGGGCTGGAGGTCCCAGAACCAGCCATAGGAGCTGAGGGAAACCTCACTGCTCTTCATGCCCCAGTGGTACCCTGCACACATGGGTTAAAGAAAACTTAGAAAACCTTAATCAAGTTTTCAAATGCACCAGGAGGTAGCTTTTGTCCTCTCTGGTTTGCATACGGTGAAACTGAAACATTGAAAAGTTGGTTTTCACAGTTTCCTACTGCTCAACACCTGCATGAAAGGTTGGGGTTTTAGAAGCACTTCAACTGCTCAGGAGGAAGCAAGGGCAACTGCTCTTCCTCGTAACTTTGAATAGCAGCCACTTCTTTGCTAAATTTGCTAGCATGCAAATGCTGGCAAAAGTCAGCACTGAAGCTGACCACAGTAGAAGTTTGAATCTGTTCTCTCAGTGCTAGGTAATGCCTCTCAGTATCATTGTGGTTTTACCCTCCCCAATGACTAACTGCACCGGGAATAAACTGGTGACATGCTAACTGGCATGCTCTTTGGCAAGCACAATCACCCATGAAATTTGTATCATTTTCTTCCTTCTGCCCAGCCTGCCCCCTTGGCAGCATTCCTTTTCCCCTTGGAAGCAGATCCTTAATTTGGAGAGTCATTTACAGTACTGGCAAATGTCTCAAAAGAAGCATTCTGGACAGAGATGCCTCAAAAGACCAGTTTCATCCCCCGAAGGCCTTGTTGCTTAGGTTGGTTTGATGGCTTTGGGCAGGGAAGAAGCAGTGATTTCTTTGACCCATGACCGTGCTATAATCATCGCAGGTATAAGTGAAGAGCTGGAGCCACAGTCACTGAAAAGGAGTCAGTGACAAGGAATTTTACCTGATGTATCTGGTAATGTTTTAGAACCACTGACCCAGATTCAAGCACACAAACTGCTATATACTTGATGCATAAACATATGTAGGGCTCTCTAAATTTTGGACAGTTGTAATACAATGTGTACTGCTGCTGTATCTTTGACAGTCTTAGCTCAGTGAAATAACTCATTTCACTTGAAGTGCTGAAAATAAGACAGCCATATGTGTATCTGCTGTGTGTACTTCATAAATGAGATGGTGCCACCATAAACTGTGAAAATAATGCAGCTGTATAAAGTTAAGAGTGATGAATGTGTGCTGGCCTGCAGTTCTACTAGTGCAAACCAATGCTGATACCAAACTGTTCCCTCAAAAACATGGGTGTTGAAACCTGTTTTATAGGGATACAATTGTCCAGCCTGTCCTTTGTTTACAGACAGAATAGAACATTTTGGCTGGTTGGTTGGTTGGTTTGGGTTTTTTCCTTCTATCTGAATTCTTTGATTTCGGTGGAGGTGGGAGTGTTAATTACTGACATTTCTATTATGATGGTTGCCCTCCAAAGCAGGTGGGCTTGGCTTCAGCTTTGGAGAAAATCACCCATCCTGGCCCATGACCATGGTTAGGAGCTCACAAGTTAGAAATGGGGCACAGCTGAGTATGGCAGTGGGGAGTGTCTGTCTTTGCTGTAATGCTTCCCACTTCAAAGGTCAGAGAAAATCCTCAGCTTAGCAGGTTGTCACCGCCACAGTGCATCTGCATACAGCTCCTCAGGGATGCAGTCTGGGCAGAAACAGAACAAGCTGGAACAACGGATCAGAAGCTGGAACAAGGGACTGGACAAAGACCTAGGCCATTAAGAGTTGATAGCAGAAAGACAAGGAAAGACAAGGAACAGGATTACAGTCAAACGACATCCAAGTAAGGAGACAAAAGACCGGGACCGAATCCTAATGACTCACAGAGGAGGGAGAGGGTGGGGAGACAAAGACCGTGATTGCTATCAGATTCTAGAGGGAACATCCCAGCCACATCTTAGCCTATCACATGGTTGCCCCGAGGGAAGGGGCTAGGAGAGATGCTGAGGACTGGGTAGTGAGTGAATCATGTTCACATGTTGGTCACAGGGAAACCTGGCATACTACCTGGAGAACACAGAGGTGATGATGACAGCAAATGATTTTGTATTTTTAAAATAAAATAATCTGTGGCTGCTACAGTATTGCAACATTAAAGATGAAGGTTTAGAAACAAATCCCTGGCCAATGTGACTACACTGCTGGAAGTTTCCTCAAAGAGGCACACTTGGAATAAGGGTAGTTAAGCCATCAGCAGATAAACAGAGATCTGTCAGCTTCCACATCCTGAGCAAATCTCTGCAGGCATGGGTGCATCACTGGGGAGTTACTGGTTGTTTATCGATCTTGATAACCATACAAAAACCTCTGTGGGTAAATAGCAGCCATGGCTCTTATCAGCAGGGCCATAAACTGAGATACCACTCAACAACCTCACCCTCCATCCCAGAAGTGGTTATCAGTGCGAGACCTGAGACAATACTGGCGGCTCCATATGGAAAGCCCTGTGCCATAGCACACTTTTCCTACCTAATAATCTACAAGTGTCTGAATGAAATGAGGTGGTGCACTACAACTACATGTACTCAGCAGAAAAAGACCACACCTCATGGATAGCCAGAATAACCTTGTGCTTTAAATATTCACTATTTTTACTTCCATTTTTCATGCTGTGGCAACTCCATTGTACTCCTCCGTTCCTTAAAACATACTGTCAACAAGAACCAACCCGCTGGTGAGGCTGTGATGGTACTTCAGCTGCAGACATGACTACATAGCAGCAGCTCCAGAGAGAGGTTTGTCGTGCTGCCATCAGCACTTTCTTGTTTTACGGGATGTCTGGACAGGTAGGAGAAATATTAGGCTCTGGCAAGCAGCAACTTGCAACTGCAGCTGTTTTCACAGCTCAAAAATAATCCAATGCAAGGCAAGGACTGGCTGCACTGAGAGCAGCAGGAGTAAGGGACCGGAGGCCAGCTCCCTCCTCACCTCAGATTTACAGCTTGGTCCTCCTCGTTCATTTGAGCGTTTTCCCCAAAGCCACTTGGCTGTCTCCTGGAGCCACATCACATGTCAGAGAACTTTTCCTTGTAAAATAAAAGGTACAGGAAGCCAGCTGGGGCTGGATCTGGCTGGAGCAGGGTGCTATATTTATACATGTCAAAGATGAGGGAGGTGGTTACAAGAGTTCAAGCCAAATAATATACTTCATAGCAGCAGGGGAGGAATCATGGGGCATGAGGTGAAAAGCAAAAAATGAAATCCTAGCACTGAGAACGATGCTGCTTGTTCTAACTTTGATAAAGCCACAGTGAGCAACCTGGGTCAGTAAGTCCCCCACAGAGAGAAGCCCAACATAAGACAGCTATAATGGGTGGGAAAGGTGAAATCCAAAGGAGGGCAAGTTGGTCTCTCTCTCATGATTGTGTTTGGGCATTTGCCTAAAAGATGCCAATCCTGAGTTCAGAGCCTGCAGGCCACTGGATTTTTCCACTCCTGCTATAGTCTTGTCACGTGGAGTAGAAAAACTGTCTTCTGTCATCTGTTACTAGCAGCACAAAAATCAGTGTAAAAACACATTCAGAGAAAGCAAAACCCTTTTGACCTTAAGATGCAATTGAACTCTGCTATGCATAAGTGAATCCTGCTTTGGAAAGCTCTGCCTACAAATATTTTCTTCGTGTTCATTTGCGACACTTTTCTTTAGGCACCAGCATCATGTAATTTGAAAGAGCCAGAGTCTGCAGCTTTCAGCCAAACTCATAGTCCTTTAGCAATGAATTTCGTAGTGTGTGTTGACTGCAGTAGCAGTAACTCACCCAGTAATATCCTTATTGATCATCAAGTTTAGGCACATGTTATCTAAGCATGGATGTTGCTGTCACTTCTCCCACAGAGGACTTTTCCCTGTGTAGATCTGTGCCTCCTTAGCTGGGTTCCTGCCCTGGGGTCAGTGGCAAGCAGCTGGGTAGGGACTTCCAGAGGAGGGTAGTTGCATCCATGCCATTTGAACATAAGCAACAGTTTGGAGGCAAAGGTTAGGAAGATGCCGATGAAAGAAAATATTTGCAGAGAAAAGAATAAGATAAAAGAGGCTTGGAGGTCTGTGAAGGATTGTGGAGCTATGTCAGAATGGTTTTAGAAGAGGACTGAAAGAGAGAAATGAGTAGAAAATTAAGAAATAGAGGGGAAAGACATGCAGGTAAGGTAAAAATAACAGAATAAGATTTAAAGGGAGAGGGACAAGGAAAGAACAACCCATGAGAAAAAATAAAAGCTGGACAGAGTGATCCATTATATGGGGACAACATGTCAAAATGTTATAGCAAAGAGAGAATGAGAGGGCAGAGGATGCTGCTTTTCAAAGAAAAAATGAGGAAAGAAATGTAAAGATGAAAAAATAATAAAAGCAACATAGAAAATGGTAAGTGGAGACTGGAAGAGAAACAGAAAATGGTTGGAAAGGAATTAAAATGTTAGAGAAGGAGGATGAAGAAAGCCGTGTAATACTAGGACTAGCAAAATGTGTTTTATTTATTCATGTTCCTTCTGGATTATTTTTTCCCTGGCAGCTGCTGAGGGTCCAATTGCTGTGCACTCCCCTCCTTCCGTGGAGGGCAGCCAAGCACTTCTCTTTGAGGATGATGAATGCACAAAGCAGTCTTGAACACTTCAACGTTAAAGAGCTCTCCGAAGCCCCCTTCTGACTTGGGCAGCTTCTCCCCAGCCTCACTGGTGGAAACCTTGCTACTTTGTTACAGCCTGCGTGTAGGCTCCCATGAGCTCCTTTCACAGGTTGGTCCATTATTAATGCTGAAATACAGATAGTGGGATGAAATAAGTGAGAATCAAGCTAACCTTCCTTAGAGATATAAACTACTCTCTCCTCCACGTCTCTCCTTGCAGACAGGTGGGCTGGGATGTCAGCTGTAACAGAAATCAGTGTCTTTGTGGGACCCTCCAAATCCTATTGTAACGAATGCAAACTCCTCTACTCATTTTAATGGCACTTGGTGTACCCCTGCAAGACTCGCAGCCCTGACTCTGACACCCACCTGTACCCTCTGGCCT
>NW_009917532.1:223-8349 GCF_000696875.1 Nestor notabilis | reverse complement strand
GGAACCGTTATTCAATGGGAAAGTCAGGAAGTTGAAAAAGCAAGATAAAAGGCTTTTAATCCTTTTCTCTCTTCCCCTGAGTAAGGGGAGGCTTTTTCCAAGCATGAAAAGGTGTTTAAAAGAAAAGCCTTTCTTCTCACAGGTAATTTTTATCAGTCCAGACAGTGACACGGTAACTTTTCCAAAAGTTTCCTAGTGATTTAAGGATGTAAGTCCCATCTGACTTCAGAAATGAGGCTGGGGCAATTTTTTGCCCTTCACCCTCATCTTCCTGCTCTTCAGCCAGATCTCTAAGGAGGTCTGTGCTCCTTTAATGGAGATGTGAATATGGGGTTTCAAGCAACTCTTTAAATCAGAGGCGTGTATAGAAGATAAGTCACAGGACTGACAGACACATGGATCGGGCAAGTCTCACAGCCCACAGGATTCTCTGTACATATTTTCTGGCAGCAACCTTAAATTTGATATACGTGGGGTTGCACTGGAAAACATGAACACACGTGACTGGAGCTCTAGGAGAGTGAGTGTTAATGAGATGGATCTGTGAGTTTAATAGGAAGCTTATTCCCTCTTGGACCATAAGCAGGTCATTTGGGAAAATGCATACTAACTGAGTGAGGCTGGGAAAAGACAGAGTGTTTTAAAGAGCTCTACACCCAGCTGTAGAATAGATAAAGCTCTGCCACATTAGTGGTAGGACCCCACCCAGCAAGGAGTGTCTGCACTGCTGCAGCCACAAGCTTTTTAGCTTGGACCTGCAAGGACCTGCAGCTTTTTAGCTGGTGCATCCAAAATGCTCTCAGCACCATCTTCTTTCCAGCAGGGCAGCAGGTGAAAGACCCAGAAGAATGTATAGCAGCAATTGCGGTCCACTGGACTCTGTACTTGTTGGCATAGTTTTGAATGCCACTATCTTGGTGGATCTGGCCTGAAGACCTTTGCTTGCATGAATAGTCTCCAAAGTAGGCACCACTGAAATCCAGGGCTGCAAGAACTGCAGGATGAGGCCCTGAATGGATAGCCTCAACCAGGGCAGTCCAATCAGGCATCTCCTTGTAGGGACAGCACTGCTTTTGATTACTTCCCAGCCACCAGCAATGTCATCCCTGCTGCTGAAGCATAGATTGGGTGCTCTCGTTTTCAGATGCCCCAGTTAAAAAAACATATTTACTTCATATTCATGTACTTAACTAGCCATACTGTCTATCCCAGGAAATCCATGGGATTTCTTCAATAGCTTTGTTACTTAATTCATTTGAAACGGTGGTGAATCTGCAGATGTAGTGGTAATTCTAAATTACATAATTTTCAGGAAGTTTCAGGATGAAGCACATTCAATGCCATGCTAATGCTGAGCACATAAACATCCCAGCATGCTTGTTTTTCCATGTATACTTTAGATTTGGTAATGAAATTCCAGCCCTCAGTCCTAATGCTGTTAATACTTCAACTATGTGAGTAAAGTTACTCAGCTGAGGATGCTTCATGTAGCTTCTCACTCAAGTAAGGGCTGGCAAGATCAGCCAGTGGTTTGCAAATGTGTAGTATAAACAAGCCAAGAAAATAAGTCTGCATAAACATGGAGAATTCTACACCTTGCTTTATTTTCTCTGCTCAAGTACATGGCAGGACCTGTCATGGTGATCACTGGATTTTCACTGTTGGGCACAGGCTGGGAATTCTGCCACCACAGGTTTTATGATACCAGTCAAAGGGTCATAAAACACCTTGAACCTGCTGGGTTCTTTGGTCCTAATGAAGTGTGTTTAGAGTGTTTACACAGCACGATTTCATCTTCTCAAGGCCATGTGAACTGTGGACTCATACTACCCTAAAGGTAATACATGTGGTACTTGTGCTAAACTAGAGAAAATAACCTTCCTCCTACTCAGTTCACTTTAATTAATGCCAGAGTTGACTTGTACCACTTTTCTTTTGCATATTCTCTAACTTGCTGAAACCTTAACTTTTTGAGCTAATGTTTTCTGTGCCAGATGACTACCTCAATCTGATTCTGTATAGCTGTTTCTGGCTGTTCAGCTCTTTCTAGGAAATTTCTTTTCCAGAAGAGCTTCTTGTAGAAACCATTCTGCTTTGGAAAGGGAAACCACCATCAGGCAGTGATAACATTATGTGGAAAATCTAGTTTCATGCATTTGTCTTTTGTATAGAACATACTGAACCTGTAATACCCAGATTCAGCCAAGTTATAAACCCTTGGAAAATTGCGGTTTGCACATACCTGGTAGAGGCTTGTAAGTTTGGCTGCTGATCTCTTTGATGTTTCTGTCTGTGGAGATGAAGCTCTGGTCTACGGCTGCAGGGACTGAGCGGGAGGTTTCTGGCAATGCTCTTGGTGCCTCCAGGCACAGCTGCAGAGACTTGTACTCTGTGTCATTCACCTTCTGGACCCCAAAGAGTAAGGAGGAAGGGTCCTGGCCTTTATTTTGGAGGCAGCATAAATAGGCCAAAAAAGCATCCTGGAGAGAAAGATTGAGGCTGGGGGCTTGGAGTGGAGAAGATACTTGAGCCCCACTGTAAGAAATCTGGTATGGGAACTGGCTGGGAAATGGGCTGGAAAATACTGTGGTGAAATGTGGGCAAAAGCCTGTGAAGGAAACCTGGGGAGATGATTGTGCTGCAGAGTGGAAATTGGCCAACCAGGGCTGGAGACCAGGGGTAAGGGCACAGGGAGTCTGGGACATGGATCTGGGGTGGTGGCACAGGCGGAAGTGATGGTGGTCAGCAGTGGGGAGCAGGATGATGGGATTGTGCTGCCAAGATCCCCTGCAACTAAAGAGGAATGAGCCCAGGGTGCTGTGAAAAGCAACATGCATTCATGTAATTGAAGAGTATGATTATGTCAGGAGGGACTTGCACAGACAGCCTTAATTTGGGTGTTTTCTAATTTTGAATGCTTGCATTTGCAAACTCAGCTTTCTTTTTAATGGAGCTTTTTGTCAGCGATAAGACTATCGGTAGTTATTCTGCGGTGGGTGGGTGCCAAAGGGACATCATGTTGCTCTAGTATGCAAGTCCTGAACGGTGAAGTAGTTGTTGCACTTACTAAATTATGATGAAATATCTCCATGTCATTTATTTGTGTTGTGTTTGTATATGAGGACTGTAATTTTCTTAAACCTCGGCTACTTCAAAGGAGGAGAGTAAATTAACATGGATGAATGAGGGGCTGTCTAGCTAGTGGACTTCCAATATATTTAATGCCCAGAAGCAAATTCAGTGTTGCTTTGGATAACACAAGAGTTTCTTTTTTTTTTTTTTTTTTTTTTTAAATAATCAAGTTTTGGTAAATGAACTCCAATGATGTGAGAATATTTTTCACATGGATGTTTATCCTTTTGTTTAATATACAGTGAAGTATTAATTATTGAGAAGATACAGCTATGGCTCTGCTGTGATGTACAGTAAAAACAGGATCAGGATTTGATTCACATCAGTGTATTTTTCTAAACTTCACCTCGTGATGGGGTAAGGGGAGATAAAAGTGCATCTCTGCAGATAATTACCAGAGCTTCTTCTCCCTCTTTCATTTCTTGACAGCTGCAGCAGCAGAGACAACATCCAGGACTGTACAGAGAGTAACCGCTGCAGTAGCACCCCTGGTGTGTTTATTCAGCACTCTGCACTGGCCATAAACGTTCAAAACCCAGCAGGAGACAAGCCCGAGCACAGTCCTGTCACTGCCCATGTTTTGAGCAGCGGCCTGCACAGGAGGATCTCCAGAGGTCCCATCCCACCTCAGCCACACTGTGCCGGGAGGGGCCGGTGGCTGGGATGCCAGGTTGGCACACCTCAGGCACATCTGCACAGCCTGCCCAGAGGCCAGTGGTGAGGCAGTGCTGCAGGTGGGACCGCAGTTGGTGAGATTCAGGGTTTGGGGCTACTCTAAGGCAGAACTCTGAGAATGGTGTAGGCTGGGCCACCACTTTGAGGGAGGTGAAGGGATGCATTAGCAGGTCCCAGTGCTCTCCTGGATTGGGATCCTCCGGGGGCTATTTGTGCTGCTTATCTTTGGGCACTAAACTTAAGTACAGGAAGCTTTTCCCCCTATCTTGTCTGCGGAGGGAGATTAGCCCAGGCAGAAGGTGACTCACAGTATCCGAGCTGCTCTGAATCATCTCCTGGAACATCTCCCCTTTGATTGCAAAGGCACACAGCCCATACTAAAAGAGCAACTTTCCTACATTTTGTACCTAAAGATGGCAATTCACCTTCATTTTTCAAGTTATAGTTAATAGATGAGCATTTACAAACTGTCACAGGAGAAAATTATTGGTCAATTTTCTGTACCCAGCCTAAGAACAGAAAGTGGGCTGAATGGCATGCAGGTGAATACAGGATTCATTGCTCTTTATGGTAAGCACATTGACCATCTTCTGCTTGAAGCCTCTAACACTAGCAGAGGGGTGAAGGCTGTCCTTCTGACTACGGGTTTGGAGTTTTTTGAGAGAGAGAGACTGGGGATTCAAAGTAGTTTATTAAACTGAGTTAGAGCAAATGTGTGGCCTTTTTACACGCTCTTTTTCAGGTTAGCAATCTGTAAAAATACTCACTGCTGAATATTTTAAAGAGCACAATAAAAGTGTTTTATAGAAGAGAACAAGGGAATGTGTATGAACCTGTCATCTCTGTACACGGGATTTCAACAAGCTAAAATATTCATCATGATTTTATCACAGGGTATCAATATGAGGAGTGATAATTACCTGTGATCAGTGGAACTTGACCCTGTTTCCATCAATAGATGCCTTTTTAATCTCTAAGGGCTGTACTTCTGCCTCTTGGTTTTAAGCAACCACTTTCTGTGAAACTTTCGTGCAAGGTGTGAGGTTTGACAGGACCTGATTTGGTAGCAATTTTAATGGTTAATGTAAATTTTTCCCATTAGTCCCTGAGGTCTCAGACCACAGAAGTCTTACTTTTTTCCCCACTGAAAGATGTTATTTGAGCAGAGGATATTGTGAAGTTTGGTTAGGTCCTGTTGTCTCACGCATGTCTGCTTGCTGGCTGCTAGACAGAATGGAGAAGTACTGAGCTCTCCCTGCCTCTTGCTTGGGGGGCATGTGTGTGGAAGAAGTTTCTTTCCTCTCCCTCATTAACAGTTTAAAAAAGAAAAAAAGTAGGGACATCCCTGATTTCTCTTCCTCTGACAACTTGGCCAGCGGTTTCAAAAGCAGCTGAAGGAAAACAGGAAGACAGGAATATACACAGACAGCATGATGATATGAACTTAGTTTCTCTAGAAAACTAGACTTGAAAAATTTCCTAGGCCTCTTAGTAATGGAATAAATCCAAGGAATATGATTTGTCTCTGCTGTAGGCTCAGAAAAGGAAAGGAATGGATCCCACATATGCTGATTATTTTTAAAATGCTCACAAGCTCCAATTCGTTTTTATGATTATTTGGTGACTCGCTCCTGAAGCTGAAGTTTAACACTGAAGTCTTATAAATATATGGCCTATTAGAGTTCCCTTAGGTGATTATAATGGAGAAACCAGGAGGTATTTACTTTTGTAATGGTATCCCAGTGTTATCCCAGAACTTGTAGGGATTGCTCCTATTCTCTCCAGCCATGATGGGAGATTCCTCCTCCCCAGTATGGAGCTGTGCTTGACTGAACATGTCCGAGATCAATTTGCTCTAATTGGCCGTTAGGTGCAATGTGCTTAGCAAAACTGTTAGAAAAACCAAGATGGAAAAGCATCCTCCCTTGTTCCAACTAAACTGGTGAGAAAGTAGCAAAGGGCAGTGGAACACAGTTGCCTTTGCAGGGCAGAGCATGTGGCTGTTCTTCTGTCTGTCCTTCCACACCCTTGGCACTGGATGAGCCTTTTTACACCATTTTTATCAGGGAAAATGGGCATTGCCAAAGAACTTTCTGCCTTTTACAAATCTGCATCCTGGTAAAAAGAGCTTTATTAGAATGAACTGTGTGGAGCAATCTGGAGCTGAAATCTATTTCCCTTTCTTTATTTCAAGCCTATTGCCAGGATCTTTTCAAGATTTCTTCCCTAGAGGTTTAAAGACTCTTCTTCTCATAACAGGTACAGCCTGGGGGATGACAGCGGCAATGCACAAATCCTCCTGGGAGTAATTACTTTCCCCTTCCCCTTGTCTGCTGCATCTATCTGGTAGCACTTCTGCCAGGAGCTGCGTGCATAAGTTAACTTTAATCCATTCTGTAGAGGGAGTCAGGTGCTAAAATCAGATGCTAAAATTTAAGTGTGTGTGCGCTAGCCTGTCCAGGATCAGGACCTTATATTCGCATGCAGGAGCAGAAGTACTTGATTCTTTGCTGTCCACTTAACCCGGCTGGGGGAGTGTCTGGGTGCTTTGGTTGCAGCAGAACTGTCTAAACCACTGTAATAATAAAACCACAGCAGCAACAATAGCAATATAATTAAAGAAGTCATCGTGACAAGGCTCTTCAGCACTGCTTTGTGGGATCCTTGTCTCAGCTAGCGAGTTCTCTCTCGCTGTGTAGTCCGTGGCCTCTCTGCTGGACACCATTTGCTGGCCAGTGCTTAGGTGGGGGAAGACACGTTTGCTCCCATTTTCTAATGAATTTTCCTCTCTGGTGTCCATGGAGATCTGGACCTGTAGCACTGCTTGTGGGTATTAGCTGTCACTTGTTTTCTAAGGAGGAAAGGGGGAACTGATTTAGGAAATGGTAGGGCCTTGGCACACAGACATGTAAGGAATTGTGCTTCCCAAGTTTGGTGTGTCTCTTCAAAACGAGGATTTTACCTGTTACAAATACCCAATGTGAATTAGGCATAAGGATTACCTTGAATTGTGGAAACAGCTGTGTCCTCCCCCTCACCGGCATCCCAAAGACTTTTTCTGGAGAACCGTGAGTGGCCAGGGTGGGAAGATGTGCATCACAGCAGGTTCTATGGCTTGTGCCCTGTCCCCGAGAGTAGAGGGGTGGTGGCAGGTGGCCCGTTATCCTGTCTGGCTAAGGGAAGCCTGGGGAGAAGCAACTTGGGAATTTGCTGCTTGGGTTAGTCAGTGGGTGGCATGGGAGGAGACACAGTATGTTTTGCATGGTCTTTCTAGCTGAGAAGTGAAAGTCAGCTGCATGTGCTAAAATGATACCTGTGGTGTAAAATATATGGTGAGAGGTCAGGGATGGTGATGACTTAATGCTTTGGAGGCAGACATGAGGGGGGAACCAGACTCAAAGTAGTGGCTGAAATTTAGCCTATCGGACTTCTGGTTTATCTCAGTTATTTGATTAAGAAGGTTTGAACCAAGAAACACTGTGGGAAGCAAATATCTGCTTTAAGCATTCATTCTGAGAGTGGTAATTGAGTTTTAAATGTTTATGGCAGAACCTTGAGTTGTTCTAGTTAATGCACTATAGACTCTTCCTAGTGGTAAGCCCGGCATGATTGAGACCCTGCTCTGCAAATAGCCCCATTGTGGAGGAGAAGGAGAAGGAAGGGGAGGAAACCAAGCAGGCTTTTGTGAAATTTATTTATTTTGCTGATTACAGAGTTCTTACTCCTACCCAGGCAATGCTTTTGGTGCGGAGCTGCAGAAGCTGGGGAGGAGAAGACTCTTCTAACCAAAACCAGCGCCTGGATAACCTGCAGGTCTGCTTTCACATCACTTGCAATTGTTTGCCCCGAAACAACACTGGCTCTGCAGGAGGAGGAGCCAATGAGGAGTGAAAGACGCTTGTCTGCCCTTGCCGTTTGTAGCTCTTGCTGCTTGCCTTTACCGATCCCGTGGTGAGACACCAGGAGGTATAGATGCGTTTTTTCTTTTCCTGTTGATGTAAGTAGGATTGTTTTCTCTGTAGGCAGCGCACAAATGAGCCCGTGGTCCTGTGCTCAGTAGCAGGCATAGGCCTTGATGCAGTGAATAAAAAGGAAATCTTATTGCCCAGCCCTGGGTCCGCTATGGTAAGACAACATGCCACATGTACCTATTAATTACTTTAGCGTGCAGAAAATAACGCAGCTCTAAGCTTCCAGCTGGGTCTGAAGCCCTGTCTTCAAGGCTTAGGGCACTAGTTACTCGAGCCTAAGAACCTGCCTTGCGCTGGGTCTTTCTCAGCCCCGCACCTCGGGGAGGCAGCTCGGGTGGGTGCGCAGGA
>NW_009917532.1:0-213 GCF_000696875.1 Nestor notabilis | reverse complement strand
CCCCCCCCCCCCCAGCCGCACCGAGGAGGACTCACTCAGGTGCGATCATCCCTGCCCCGTGCCGAGAGGCAGAAAGAGCTGCATCTTGAAACCGCAGAGCGCTGCATTTGCCCTCTCCACGCTGGCCGAGCAGGGCAGCGGGTGCCCTTCCTGCTGCGGAGTCGCCCCGCTCCCAGCGGCCCGGGGGGTCCCCCAACACTCTCACCACGGAGC
>NW_009917531.1:51478-63656 GCF_000696875.1 Nestor notabilis | reverse complement strand
TTTATTTATTTATTTATTTATTTGATAATTTATTTTTAAAATCATCTGTCTTTCTCCATGTTTTGGATGCCTTTCTTGCCAAAGCACTCGTTCTTCTAGCCCAAGTACTCTGTTTCTGGCTCTGGCAGTACCAGGTGCTGTTCCCAGCAGCACGAGTCTAGCCACTTCTTGCAGGCAGTTCCCTTTGTACCACCCCCAGTATCCACATTTGTTTAATGGGGGATATTAGGGGGTATTTCTCTCCTTGTTCTTTTTGTACCTACCCATGTGCTTCTTTTCTATGAATTTATATAGTCTGGTTTGAACCTGCTGTTATTATCTGCCTTCATAACCTCTTGTCACAATAAGTTAGAGAAGTATAAAAAATACTTGCTTTAATCTGTTTTAAACTAATTTCCTAGATATTGCCTTCATTATTTTGTAATATTCAGCTGTTCCTCTTCTTAGCTTTTTCCTCTCCATCACAAAGAGCCCAGCATTTGTGGGTTTTCTCTTGTCAGGCAGCTGCTTGATCATTTTGGTTGGTTTTCTCTGTACCTGCTTTAACTCTACTGCATCCTTCCTGAGATGCAGAAAGCAGACCTTGAACTGTACTCAAGTGTAGTTATATCAGAGCTATATGTAGCAGCAAAATGATGCTTTCTGTCTTGTTTTATGGTACTGTTTTGGCTTGTATCCATAACGAGAGACTTGTCTGATGACTTTTTAATTTGACATACTGCTGTCAGTTCTGTATTGAGCATCATATAGGGTGATTCAGCTTATTTTTCCCTTGATGCATCAAGTTAGATGTATATACTCTGAAGCTTATCTGACACCTGTTTGCCCGTTTCATTTTGTGTGGTCTTTCTGGGGTTCTTCACCATCAGCAGAAAAGTTGGCAGCCTGAAAAAGAGTTCAGTAGTCTGTGAATTTGGGCATTTCACTGTGGATTTCCTTCACTAGGTCTCTAATGAGCAGTTGAGTAAAACTGATTCCATCATTTTTCCTCAAAACTAAAAGTCTCCATTAAGCCTTACCCTTTGCTTTCCATCCTTTAGCCAGCTTTTACTTTGTAAGAGAAACCTTTCTTTCAACCCTATGGCAACTAAAGTTTCTTTAAAAATACTCTTTCAACATTATTTTGAGATGTCTGTATTTTCTGTGGTGTTATAATTGTAAAACATACCAAATCTTAGTATCCCAAACCTGTCTCAAGCTGCTGCTTGATAGAGATGGAAGAACCATCCAGCGGCTGCTAAGACTGCCCTTACCCTGCTGTAGGGTTTGGAGTCAGGTGTCCTTACAGCTGAGTCAGTTTTGCTTTCTTGAAAACTTCATAAGGGTGTTTTCTTCTGGAGCAAGCCTAGCTCTACTTAGGCTCAGAGACAGCAAGGCTTGAGCTTCCTGGATGCATTGCCACTTCCTACAACTCTGTGTGGAGAGAGCCTGGAGAAGAATAGGTCCAGCAATAAAACCACTACTCTGACCACAGCTCCTCTCCCTGTTGCCCGTCTGTCCAGAAATGATTACAGTAAGTCACTGCCAGCCTGTATCAACACAGAAACATCTACCACACGGTCACAGATAAGCTAACCAGTGTTTAGAGAGGAAGAGTCAACGTGCTCCTTTTGTCTCTATATTCCACACACCCCCTGCCAATTTTCCTCCTCCTCATGATTGTCTGTCCATCTCCTACACAGCGATACTCAAGTGAGTGCAGAGGTCCATCAGCTCTCATCCTCAGCAAACAGTGATAGGGGATGTTCTTCCTGTTCTCAGTCCTTAACATGCGTGTTCACTCAATACTTTGCCAAGTAAGGTAAGGGCAGGTAAGAGCAGATAAGGGCATGAAGGGAGAATTTTTTTTCCCCTGCAAGTTTCTGAGTTAGCTTGAATAGAAATAGCTATGTTTGTGCATGTGTTTGTCATTTCACTTGTTTTATGTCTTTATACTAAGCAGTTCATAATGTTCCTTTCATGCAAATACATTCCCAGAGGAGGATGCAACAACAAAGCAATTCTGAAAAGTCACCAACTAAATTCAAGCTCAAACACTGACCCATGTATTCTTGAAAAAACATAAGGGCAGCCCAGGGAAAGCGTCTCCAGCTGATGGAGCCTCCAAGTTCAGGGTTGGA
Source organism: Nestor notabilis (assembly GCF_000696875.1). Classification (NCBI taxonomy): domain Eukaryota; kingdom Metazoa; phylum Chordata; class Aves; order Psittaciformes; family Psittacidae; genus Nestor; species Nestor notabilis. The sequence goes on along the minus strand of NW_009917531.1, from coordinate 61,536 downwards.
GGTAAGAGTCTGAAACAGCTCTAATTTAATGTTTAAAAGAAATGGGTGATTGCATGGCCATTAATAATATTTACAGCTATGAATGCAAAGACAATGGCAAGCATAAACAAATCCAGTGCTTCAAGAAGTAAGTTAGCCCTGTAGGCATTCGGAGCAATGTTTTTCTTCATTGTGTTTTGGTCAGATCAAATACTTGTTTGTGACAGGTTTTCTATACTTTTATTTTTTTTGTTACCTTTCCTTGGGCTTGAGGCATTAATCATTGCTGGGCCGATGATACAGGGGTTCCTAGTGGGACAGGGTTCCTAATAGGGATCTTCTCTTATTTCTTAGTATTACTGAGTATTTTCTGTCCCAAGCAGAAGAGAAAACATAATCTTGCTCTGGATATGTTTCAGTGAGGAGACTGAAAAACAGCAGAGTGCTTGCAATAATAAAGCAGCCCATAGAGACAGTGTAAAACTATTTACTATAACAACTAGCTTTTCTGCACTCTGCAGTTTCCCCATCCTTGGGCAGCATTAGCTTGTTGACCTTTTGTTGGTGCCATGGGTGCAATAGATTTCTGTGAAGTGCTTGGGAAGAGAAAGAGTGGTGATGTTATGAATCAGTTCACTGGTTAAGCTCTGGGTCAGTCTGGTGGTTGCATTGAGGAGTTGAGTTCCTGATTGTTGAACAGGATGTTAGTGCTCTACAGGCATAAGCTGATGGCGTGGAACAGCGTATCTCATTAGCTGAAGTGATTCTGGGTGTCCATGTGTCTGTGAGTGTAGTGCAGGTAGTGACAAAAGGTTTCTTCCTTTTGAGCTGTTTGATTAGATATCGGCTAAGGGGTGAAAATAACAATGGGATTCTTAAATGAGGAGTGTGTTAGAACATAATGCCTGTTGAGAAACGATCATATACTTGAACTGTGCTTTGTAGTTTCTAAAACCCAATTGACAGTCATCATTTTGATACTTATAGATAAAAAACCTGACTTTCATGTTTCCTATTTCTTTTGGTTTATATTACACTGTACTATTAGGTGTCAAGTAAGATTGTTACTATTTTCTTCCAGCAAAAGACAAACGTGTGTTTTTCTGCTCGTTATTTTAAAACCTCATTTCAATGGGTTGGGCAGAAAATCTTGTGCTTGGTAGATTGTAGTTTAAGACTGAAAACTAGTGCACCCACTTCCATTTCTTCAGTAACTCTTCAGGGCATTACAGGGAAGAGGGTTTGGACAAGGTCTGTATCTGATAAGAAGCCCTCTGAGTAGGTGACGTAAAAGACTAGAAGACTCTCAAGCCTTGAGGTGAAGAATAGTGCACAGGCTGGGAGAACAAGGTTGTGTAAGTAGGACTGTTGTAACTCCATCCTCTTCTTCCTGCATCTCATAACATATATGAGAGAGATAATTACAAGTTAACATATAACAAAGACACAGAGACCAACAAGAGCCTCTCCAGAAAATCAGCAGCCAAGCACCCCTAAAAGTTGTGTGTAGCTGGGTTTTAAGATACCACCAGCCTGTTGTGAGTAGAGCACCCTGCGCACCACTGGGGATCTTCTCTGCAAAAGGACACATCTGCAGCGACTTGAAAATATATATATATATATATATGGGTTTTTATGAGCTACTTGAACACTACATACACGTTTACTGCAACAGGAAGTTGAAGCAGCTACTTGAACCCTACATACACATTTACTGCAACAGGAAGTTGAAGCTTTTCATTGATTGATTTGATGCTCTTAGTTGCAAAGTGCCTAAACTGGAGAAGATCGCATTTTAATTTAGTTATTCTCAGGTCCTGTGCTTTTACCTTCAGGCATCTGTTCCCTGAGCCATGGCAAAATCCTCACCAAAAGCAAACATATCCTGTAGCTACCATATCCCAAATGGAACTAAACTGCAGCAAAGAGCCCTGAGTGCATCACCAGAAACACTGCAACAAGTACCCCAGGCACTATAGCCTGAGAAACAGCCCACCAAACGCCTTTGTGTGAGTGAGACCAGACCACCACTATAAGTCACACTCTCAGCAAGAGGGAGGAACAGTGATTTCCCAAGGCAGACATACAAAACTTAAACAGAGAAGCAATGTTCATAGCTAGGCTTCATAGCAAATATTACAGACTTGGCAGGAACACTGGTTTCCCAGAATATCGCAGCTTTTCCTGGTGAGTGTTTCGCTGCTTGTAGCCCATCTTTACACCACAGAGGCTGTGGCTCTGTCAGCTCTCCTCTTCCAAACCTTTCTTTGTACCACAGAGGTGAAAACTATCCTTTTCTTTAAAGTCCTTTAGTTGGTGAAACTCCGCAAATATTGCCTGTCTGCAGCTAGCCTGAAGCTTGCTGTGCTCTTTCAGAGCTGAGGAGATGCTTATCTGTTCCAGAGCTCACCCCTCTTTTCCCAGCTGGCATGTAAAAGCAGTTGCCTCTCTGCAAACTCGACTGTACTCACAATCCCAGATCTTTATGGCTACTGCCCCTTCCCCCCCCTCCCCCAATAATGTTACCACTGTGGGATGCTCTTCTTATCTATAGAAAAGTGTCAATCTGTCTTATTCTTAATGAGGCTGTGGAAGTGGAGAGTGGTTCAGGTGGGAAGGGACCCCAGGAGGTCTCCAGCCCAACCTCCTGCTCACAGCCAGCTCAGCTGTGAGATGGGGTGGCTTTTAATGATGCTGCCTGGTGGTAGGACAGGTCTGAGGTTTGAAGAAGGAAGACAAAGGCAGAAAAGCTTTAAAGAGCTTTTTATGCGTGCAGGTGTTGCACAACTGGATCATCGTGTCTGTGTAGACCCAAGGTCAAGTTAATACATCTCACTTTTTCTCTGCCTGTTGGGTCCATATCTGGAAGGAAATACAAAAGTCTCACCTAATTTTTTGCTGCCAACCTGTATTAATATTGATGCAGTCTGAGACGCCTCGATATGACTGCTGGATTCCCCTAATTGAAATGCTGCTTTCAGATCTCCTGTCATGCATTCTACATGCATATTCAGTCATGTCTCAGAGGAAAGCTCCTTTCTCCCCAGAAACTGTTGGGTTTTTTTCCCTCATTTTTCCGGATTTATTTCCTTGGAACTTCGAAAACACGAATGTATTACAGAAGCATTACCAAGGATCCGAAGGCTTTGGACGCTTTGTGTTTTAATTTTCTACGAGGCATTTCCTTTTGCTGCGGCTCCCGGTGTGAGTATTTATGGCCCTTGAATGCCATCCAGCGGTGGGAAGGCAGGGCACTTCCCAGCCTGCTGGTAAACTGCCTCCAGCCACGGCAAGTTCACGTGTGAAATTATTTTTACATTAAGAGCATATAATTCCTGTGCCCTACTTGTAGTGAAACCAGAAACCATGAAAATGTATTTTCTATGGCAGGTCACAGCAACAGAGAAGCCATCTGCTGTTTCACAGTTCTTTAGAATATGAGACAGATATATATCCTATATATAATTTGAATTTGTCTAGCTTTAAAGTTCAAGCTTTAAACAACTGCAAGGGCCGCCTTTTTCGTCTTCATCACGATTTTTATAAGAGAATTTTCTCTTGGTATTTGGTAGACCAGGAGAGCTAAAACGTGAGCTTATGTGGAAGGGGACTAGTTCATTAAACCTTTCCATGCAGGGCTTTGCAATAACTGGGTATTTCAGAAACTTGACATGCGGAGATTGCAAAATATGCCTTTACTTACTAAAGTAAAAGTACTTTCTGACTTTTCTATGGTGTGGATTCAGTAAAGATTTGATCCTATACAATTACAAAAACACAGACTGCAAGTAACAACGCATGGTCAGTTCAGGCTGTCCAATAAACAGCAGGTTTGTTTGGAAGTTAAAAATATATACTGTTTTCTGAAAAGTTAGTTTTTCATAAAGCCCCCCAAACAACAAATGTACAGAACAAGCATAGTTCTTCAAATAGTTACCATTGCTCAGTACTTAAACCACAATTCAAGAAGTCAAGTTTTCACTCTTTTCTTTCCTCACCTAGTTTCAGCTTTTCCCAATCCCTGACACTTAATGATGGCAATATAGAATGATTGAAGAGGTAAATCACCAGAAAACAGAAAGAAACCATTAAAAATCCACTCCAAGACAACAACAAATAAGAGCAATTTCTTATTTCTTCTTGCAAGGAAGAGCATGTTCTCTTATAGGACTGCAAAAATTTCATATTGAGTATTTTAAAACTCATGTAATTTGGGGAATATTTTCCCATTTAAAATATTTGCTGCCCAGTCGCCTCTGTTTTTCAATAAGAGTCCTGTCAAACTATGGTTTCTTGCCCTCCAGTAAGACTCCTCACTTGCAGCCTGAGCTGGGACCACTTATGCTGCCCAGTGCTGACCACCAATTTGACAATGAGGGTGTCCTGGTTTCAGTTAAGCCATGACAGAGGGTCAGCCCTTGTCCTGAAGCCTCAGGCTGCTATGTAGACCCTTCTTCACCAGTTGCCTTGCAAGGATTTAAAGCGCAGAGATGAATGGATGTTAATCCACCTAACAGTTCCCCTCTCCCTGTCTACAGTCAGTGTCAGGGGACATCTCTAGCTACTTGGTCATTCATGGACTGTTAGAACAGTGTCGGTTTATGCGTTGGTTATTGAGCACAAATCCCAGACCTGGTTCAAGAGGGAGCATTGTGTACTGTTCCAGTATGGCTCCAGTTTTGGAGGGCAAGTTTGGAGAAGGACAGAGAGTTTCCTGAGCTGGCCTCAGGAGCAGGGAGCAAGTACTAGTACTGTTAGTTGGATGAGTGTCTGTACCTTTTGTGTACAAGTACTGGGCTTCTAGAATATAGAACTTAAATATGTCCTGAATCCCAGACACTGTTTGTAGTTATGTTTGGCACTGGCATTAATGGCTACTCAATCCTTACCTGTCATGTTGAGGCACAAAATAGTACATGCTCCAGTTTTCATTTCATCCTGAGTGTTTGGGATGGAGGCTCTTGGATCAGCAATGCCATAGAATTCCCTAGGTGTAATTTTCAGGGAAGCAAGTGCAACAACAGTGGCACACATTCTGTGATGAACACTCCAAGTCTGCCTGTCTCTGAGCACTAATCTCAGGAAAGAGGTACCACTCAGTTCTGTTGATGTTACTTCTCTTTACCCTTTGCTTTGACAGGCAGATTAACAAAGCCTTTTCATGAAGATCCTGCATACACTTCTCTTGATGAGGCAAATCACATGTCTCTTTTATCTGCCACATCTCTCAAGGAACAAAGTGCTTTTAGAAACCGGATTTGTAGCAGTTCTCCAAGTGCTGAAAAATAAGCACAGATTGAGCCTCGAAAATTAAGAGCCTAGCATGAAAATAGTGAAATCATTAGCAGCAATGGATTGTAAGTTTCTATATCTGCTAGTTTTACACCCTTTACTGGTACAATTTAAAGCTCCTTTGCCTTTCTTGTACCTGCACATCTTGGAGGAAGGCACCCAAGTGGACAGAGGCAGGCAGAGGGAAGCAGAACTACCTGTGGTCCAGGGTGCTTGGTCCTTCCAGCATTCGCCCCTGCTCCCCACTTCTGACTGTCCTCTTCAGACTGCCATGGGGGTTCAGCATCTTCCCCATTTTGGGGGTTAGCCTCTAATTCCTGGCAGTGGGAGAGAAGGAGCTGATTCAAGAAGCAGGGAAGAAATATGACTTCTACAGTGAGTTAATCCTGACTCAGGGACCGTTTGCATGGGTGTTTGTTCCTGCCTGCACGGTACCCTGCAGTCACTGCCATGTGCACTGCTGGTGCTCAGGACGACAGTGATACCAGCAGGCAATACAGATTTTCGTTCTTGGCAAAACCAGCCCCAGTTTGTGCTATACATCTGCTTTTTTGTGAGTCCTGCACAATCAGAGGCCATGGCTGTCATGTCTGAAGAAGCTGATGGGTACATTGTGCAGCCACATAGAGCTCTGAGCTACCCTAGTGCTGCACAAGTGTTTTCTGCCTTGTAACAGGGTTTCTAATTGAGTCTTCTCCTAGTATTTCTGAGTCTGGGTAGTGTTGCACTGTTTGGCAACACAATGTTCCTCTCTATTTGCATGAAATGTGGTTAAATCTTTTTTCCATCAGCACAGGCACAAACTTGGATGCTGGGTAGAGATAATTTCCTCACAAAACATCCCCAGTTTCACCAGGACCTATCTTAGAGTTCTGTCTCACTTTGTTTTCCGTTGTGGGGGTACAACTTTTCCTGTTCACAGTCTGTGTCTGTCTCCTGGCTCCTCTCTACTTCATAGCAGCATATCCCCTCTCTGCCAGCAGATGCCATCAGAACTAATCAAACGCAAGCAGCTACAGGTTCACAAGGGAAGGACAGCCCTGCTTCTTTTCTGCTTTCTCCTCCCTTCTCCACAACCAGGACAGAAAGGGGAAGAGTGATTAAAGACTAGACTAAAAATAATTCAAAGAACGGGTTAAAGAATGTGTGAGTTTGATATCTTGAGGCTGACCGCATCTAAAGAAACAAGTGTGGAAAGAACTAGTCAAAGCCATCTCAGTGCAATTAACAACTACCACAGAGAATTAAAGGGATGTGGAATTTCTAAACACATGCCTGTGTTTAGAAAAGTGCAAATAGGGCTTGAATAATATCATTCTTAAAAAAGAAAAACTATCTAAACGCCCAGTCAGACTAACACTGACACCTGAGAAGATGTAGGACACACTTTTAAGCAATGAATCTCTATACACCTCCTCAAGTAAAAAGAAATAGTTAGCATTGATATGTTGAAAATAAATTGTGTCAAAGAAAATGAGTTTCATACTTTGACAGGATAAAGGCCTAGTCTATGAGGGGAAATGAGAGATGTAATTTACCTTGCACTTAAGTCAAACTTCTGTTACAGCTTTTGGATATGTTATTTTCAAATCATGTCTGGGTCTAGGGAAAATTTTAATTCCTAGATGAGTGCACAACTAGCTGAAGAACTGTGCTCATAAATAAATTTCAAGGATTCACTGTCAAAGAAGGAGGACTTCCTAAATGCAGTCCTGTGGGACAAGACCTGAGGGCAGCTCTAATCATTCTTCTTGTTGACGACTTGGGTGATGAACTAGGTGAGATACTTGCAGATGATGTTAATTGGTCAGTGGTTTACTTACCTTGCAGAAGAAGAATTCACACTGATTTTAATAAATTAGGTAAATGTTAAAAAATCAGGAAATTAAATGAAACCAAAGGCAAGTAAAAGCACACCACTTAGGGAGTCTAATGTAAAGCACCTATGTAAAAATGATTATCTGCATAAAAGCGTTGCAGCAACAGAATAGAACCTTCTCGGCACAGGCTTCATGGACTAAAGCTGGCATCGCTAGCTCAATTAAAAAAAAACACCAAATGGCACCTTGTACTGAGTTAGTGGACAAGAGTCTGTAAGAGAAAAAGGTATTTACTTGACTCTGTTCAGCTCTGTGGGAGAATGCATTTGTGGGCAGGCTGTGTCTCATCATATGGTGCAGAACATGGGGCAGTGGCTGTGCAGGGTACAGGAGATCCTCTCTCACCTGGAAGCTGCACAGCCCCATCCGTGTTCTGAGAAATGATTACTGAACTCATTGAGTTTCCTTCAGCTGCACTTGAGTTTTATTGAAGTCCCATTCATGTGATCCCAACCCACCCAGTGTGAAGTCAGCTGAAGAGGTTTTGTTTCTCTTCTGTAACCTTTTCCATCATTATGGCAATGCAATTAAGCTGTTCTCCTGAAGACTTGTGTCAAATTATCTGAGTACATGGCTGGGGTGGATGGATAGCAGATAAAAAACTGGAACTGCAAAGTAATCCCAATGCAGCAGGAGAGAGGAGTCCGACTCTAGTCAGCGCAGAGTTGAGGCTCTACCCTGGCGGTTTGGGAATGCTCTTGGCAAACAGGAGCTTTAAATGTCAGAAGGCTAAAGACCAGGAAGATATGAACTTAAACAACCCCACAGGACAACAAGCCAAATCACATTGCACTCTGGAAGGGTCTTTCCCCTTGTAGAGGGTGACCACACCATTTTTCACTTAGTTTCCTTGTCAAGAGAAATCCAGGGCTGAAACATCTTCCCCGTAGAAGGTAGTTTGTCAGAGTCTAGTGCATCAAGGACAGATGGGAGAACTTGCACAAGAAGTTACTGCTTTGTGGCTGCCTGTTAAGTTTTTAATTAGGAACTTTTCCTGCTGCCTTACTGGGAAGTGCATCAATACTCATGCCTAGAAATCATCTGCAGTGCTTCTCTAACAAATGCCACCTGTCAATGCTCCACTGCAGTGTGAATGAATGGAAACTTTAGGTGCCACTTCATTAAGTCATTTACTTTCCTGTTGCTTGTACAGCCACAAATGAAGCCTAGACTTTGATTTTCTGGGGACTCCGCCAGTTTCGCAACCACATTTTCACAGTGTTTCTACCACCTGTTTCATGGATACACTTTTCAAGGAATTGTTAAGATCTGACAAATAAACATTAGTGATTTAACACTGAGGTTAATTGGTTTCTTGCTGTTTCAAGATGCCCAAAGTATGAGTGGTTGATGGCCATACTGCTGGTTTGTATTGAAAATCTTCTGAAATAGATGCCTTTGTCTAATTTATCTCCAAATAAGGAATGAAATATTTGAAAATGGACTTAAGAAAACGTGGTTGTTCTAGTTTTCTTTGTTGTCCTTTTAAATTCCTGCTGGTTGCAGCTGCCACAGCACTGTGCAACCATGTAGGAGAGGGAGGAGAATATATATGATTGCATTAATGCTACGTTATATACCTTATTAAATCACTGAACAATAAACTGCTCAAGAGGAGATACTTGTCCTTTTTAGCTATTTCTGCACCTGGGGAAGAGAGGTGGGGAATGTGCATAGAACCTACAGCTGTGCCAGCTGAACTCAATGAGAATGCCACCTGAGGATAAATAACATTTTTATATTTAGGGCTTACATATTTCAGTGAAAAGCAACTTTTTAATGTGTATTTGTAAGGCATATGCAAAGTGATGTAACCCTGCAGCTGGGCCATTGCCTAAAACTAATACAGGACTGAGCAGAGAGCACGCTGTAGGACTGGTTGCCAAGAATCAATTCGTTGGCTTTGAACGTGTTCAAGGCCAGGCTGGACAGAGCCTTGAGTGACATGGTCTAATGTTAGGTGTCCCTACCCATGGCAGGAGGGGTAGAACTAGATGATCTTAAGGTCCTTTCCAACCCAAACCATTCTATGATTCTGTAATTGGCCATGAAGCCTGGAGCTCAGAAGTATACATAAGAGATTTTTCTTGCTGCTAAAGGTAATTTCTTTTTCTGGTAAACACATACCTGTTTAAGTGATGTGCTTCCTGGAAGACTCCTCTCCTGGAATGAGAGTTACTGAAGAGTATTCTGATAGTTAAATGTATGCTGTGTGGGGCATTTAATACTTTTAAGTACTTCTTGTAATAGGCACTCAACTGAAGAGGAATAAAAAGAAAGTGTGTCATTCTGACCCACTTATTGAATGTAGGCCGATTTCTTGTCTTCTGTTGACTTGAGGGGAAGTTGATGGTCTTTTTTTGTGGGTTTCAGGCTCCTTGTACACTGAGATCTGCAGGAAAACAAGCATCTTAAGAAAAGATAGTCGTCTGTGCAGTGACACTTTGATACTGACCTTGATCTCTTCATTATTAGGTCTGAGATAGTCCTATTTTGTTCAAACTCTGCTCCTTGTTTGAGTTTTGTGGGAGACCATATGAAATTCAATGGCTTTGCATTGATGATGGGAACTATTTCTCTTTGTGTCCTGGGTTCAGCTTAAACCACGACACTTTGATAGGAGTGGAATTTGTTAACTCACACAGGGCATAGGGCTACCTCTATAACCAGTGGAGAGAGACACATCCCTGTACAGGGGTCATTTGCGTCCTTGGTCTAGTGAAAAATACTACAGGAGTAACTCAGTTGCCTCATTTTTGGATGGCCAAAACTATGTGAAACAAATCCCACCCCAGTGTTCCCTGCAGCACTAATTGTTAACTGGTGAATGAACCTCAAAGTGCTGCCACCGTCATACATTGTGATAGTAGAGCAGCGTCCACCTTGTTGAACTGTGCTCAGCTTGCT
>NW_009917531.1:44201-51447 GCF_000696875.1 Nestor notabilis | reverse complement strand
CATTCCTGGGGCAGGGATAGAGAGGAGGACATTGAGAAAGAAGAGGTGGTTGGTGGTGCCTCAAGGAGAAGGCTGATGGGTCAGGAGATGCAGAGCACTGAGGAGCCCATGCGGCAGACCTTGGGAGAGGGTGCGGGTAGGAGGTGGCGGTAAAGACTGGCGTTCAATACCTTTTTTGCAGTGTGTGCTCTTATGCTCTGAACACTGAATGTCTATCTGCAGCCAAAAGTTTTGGCTTGCTTCCTCTATATTTTTGTGCAGCCAAAGTTTATTCAGCCAATATTAATATTAAGCAAATTTGAAATTTGCTGTCAGCAAACACTCTCGGTAGAAGCTGGTGTGTAAGTATTAGTGTCTTATTCCATGGCTGAACTGAGCAGAAGGGGTCTCAGGGGGTCTGTGAAGCAATTGCAGCAGAACAGCAGTCTTCAGATTAAGCCTTAAAAATACATGAAATTTTGAAAGAAGCTTTTCCAGCCATAATGTCTGAATAGTTGCAATCTATTTATGGCCAAGACATAAGCAGAATAGGAAGGGAGATTTGTCAGGTGATAAGTGTTCAGAGGCTGCTGCGAAGAACAGTAGAAGAGATGAAAAGCAACATGCTTCAATTGCAGCAAAGGAGATTCAGCTTAGATAGCAAATAAAGCTTTCTGTTGCTGAAGGAAATGAAGCAGGAAAATAGGCTGTCTGAGGAAGATGAGCCTTCTCCATCACCAGAGGACTTTAAGAACAGATTGGACAAACATTTGTCAGAAGTGGCATGGCGGTAGATGACCTTGCCTTAAGGCTAGGGAATAGATGAGACCCTTCCAGCCTTATGATCTGCTGTCTGTCTGAGATGGATTATCTACTACAGACAAGTCTGTTGGCATCAACACCACAGCAATATTTTTGTCAGACTGTTAGACCACTGCAAGTACAAACAGTAAGCCACGAGTTTAACACTTCATGTTTAATTGGGGTTCATTTCCTGAAATGAAGTGAGGGATTGGGGAATCTATTCAGGAAGCCTATTTTAAAAGGTTTGAGTGTAATATTTGCTGCTTCTAATATTGCAGACTTGGTCATACAGGACCACACTTTCTAAAGAACTGGGGTTGGGAGGGTTTGTTGTTATTTTTGAAGTGTGAGTTATTCTTGATTCAGGTAGGACCAGAGTGGTGTAAGACAGACCTGTGCGAATTACAGCCTCTTCCTGACACTGCCCTGTGTACAGTGCCCCTTTCCCACGTGCTCTCTGTGCTTCCCTTCCTGGCTCTCCGTCTCTTGCAGGGCTTTTGAACAGCCTCAGGTGACATGATGTATGTCCCTTACAGGAGCCACCTGGACCAAAGCTGCTTCCACCTTCTCAGCATCTGCTTCTCACCATTTCCCCATAGGGTGTGAGAGGCATGGTTTGGTCGCGGTGATCTAGGCAGCCTGCTTGGCTCTGGCTGGTTTTGTAGCTAATACCAGCTGGCCTTTGGCCACGAAAATCTGTACTTGACAGAAAATGGTCTGTCTCCCAGTGAACACTGTGTTTCTGGGATGGCAAAATCGTGGCAAAATCAACAAATCCCATCATCATTACACCCTAGGTGTCAGTATAGGTACATGTCTTAGAGAAAAAACAGGGCTCCAGAGTATGCCAGCATTATATTTGCAAATAATGTTGATATATGTGAATTATGGCAGTGACTGGTGGGGCCTGAGTGTATGAAGAAATTGCTCCTCCTATGATTGTGATAATCGCTACTTCTCCTTCTGGGATTCTAGATGGGATATAGATGTCCTGTCAATGCCTTCAAAATAGTCTGGTGTACTGGTTGCATGGGAGGGGATGGAGAGGCCTGGGCTGGCGAGGCCTGGGCTGGCACACGCAGAGAATGAGCTGGAGAGGCAGCAGATGACAGTATGAATTGCAGGCTCCCATGATAAAGATAGCCACCATGATGTTGATGGTTAACTCCTAATCTGAGGCAGGAGGGATAGGAAATTGATGTGACCAGCTTTCAGAGGAGAACAGTTCCCCGTATCTGTGCAGGAATTGTGGCAGGATATTGGTGAGCTGCCACTACAAAACTGGTGGCTGCTCTGTGCCCAGGACCATGAAGATCCACATCCTCAAGTTATTGGCCCAGCATTCTCACACACTAGAAGTATAGGGTAGTCCCAACAGGATGCTTGTGATGTGTCTATAATGGCCAAGACATGGTAGGTCTACAGTTCATGGCAGCAGCTCCTGGCAATAGGCCATGCTTCCAGTGCATGAAAGACTGGCGGTGGCTGGTGTTGGTGCTGGGACTCCTGCTCCTCAGATACCCCTGAGATACCTGCAGTACAGATCACAGCATTGTGGTGTGACTCCATGTGCCTGGCGTGTGCAAGGATCTCCTGCTGCTCTTCTTTCCCTTCTTGAGCAGGCGGGGGAGCTGACACAGCAAGATCAGGACCCTGTGGGTGGGCAGGAGCCTCCAATTGGACATGAGACAAGGATGGGAACCTAGCTGGAGTGTTAAAACTACCCATGGGGTAGCTTCTGTGACTGAGACTACCCTGTCTGTCCAGCAGTGCCAATGTGGTCATGACAACCTGATAGAGCAGTGAAGCTGTGGTCCTGGAGACTTGTCCCCTAACCATGCTGCTCCTCAAAGCACTGGTGCTCCTCTCTTGTGCAGCTATGTGAAACAGGCTGCTCTGGAGAGCAGCTGCATGAGGCTGCAGCTCACACATGCATTCATAGCTATTGCCAAGGAAAGAGTTGCCACCACGTTTGCATTTCCTTTCTCTGCCACATGTAGCACGTAGCACATGAGCTTGTGAGCAGGAAAATATGTACTGCCTGGGCTACAACAATTATTTTTAAACCTCTTCTTTTTTTTTTTTTTTTTTTTTTTTTTTTTTGGTGCAGAAACTTATCCTTTTCTCCAGGTTTTCACATCATTTGCTTTGAATTAGATGACCCATAAGACTGGCTTTGTCTGCATTCCTTTTCCCCCGTGTGCTTATGTATTCACTGCAAAAAGGAGGCTATTCCCTTCATCTGAACATATATTCTCACTTTTATTTCCTTGGGTAGCCTTGCTGTTTCCAGCACCCTGCCGATATACATGACTATCTTGAAGAAGTAAAGTAGAAAATACTTTTATGTGATTCAAAGACAGACCAAAGCAAGTGCTTAGTGGGAAAAAGAAGAAAGCTGTATCTCCCTAGAAGACAGGCTGTTCACACAGAGCATGTTTTTTAAAGACTTTATTTTAAAAAGGTCAAACTGGAAAACTTTCTTGGCTGACCATGTTCCAGCGTTCAAGTGTGTACGTGCAGTTGCCTACAGACAAGGCAGGAGTCCAAGCTCCCATCAGAGCCAGTGAGAATCTAGAGCTTAATTCAGTTGCCCACAGGTAGGCATCTAGTGATACCTGAGGTGCACTAAAATGCTCTGCTGTTGCTTTGCAAAGGTACAAGTTTGTGAGACCTGTGTCATGCCTGGGTGCAGGTTTCTCTTCCAGAATGAAATTCATCACAACCCCTGACTTCAAAGGCTACATTGGACAGATCTCTCTTGGTTGTAGTGGGAGCAGACATATGCAGCACACATGTAGGTACTTCTCAGTATAAGTCTAAATTCGGGTGTCTTCATATGCAGCCAGATCCCATACTGTCTGTCTCCATTCCAGGCACTCCCTGATAGCCCTTTTTGGTTCCCAATCTCAGCCTCACTAAACTAGGGATATGATGCAGCCTTTATCATTTGGGATTTCAATTCATTTTGCATCTGCTGGCAAAGAGCAACTGAGCTCTACGCTCTCTCTTTTTTAAGCAGAATGCTCTGTGAAATAATCAGAGCTTCTGCTTTTATCTTTAGAAAACAAGGTGTTCATGAATTGGGCATAAAAACGCTTTGGATCACTGAAATTTCTATGCACCAGAAAGCCAAGTACTACATTCCTAGCAAGAAAATGAGCTTCATGTAAGGCATAATGTAGCAATTACATTGGTAGGAATTAGAAAAATAAGTGGCAAAGCTGCTTTAGAGCCAACGAGAGGTCTTACAGCTATGGAAACTTTTGACTTTCACTCTTTAATTAGTGTGGATTCTCAAGATACTTGTCAATCACCTCACATAAATAGGTTATAAAGATCATGAAATTGTGGGTTATCAGGAAAAATGAAAAGATTAATGTGTTAGAGTACTGAGGAAGTTCGTAAACATAAGTGAAAGCTCGTAGGAACAGATTCATCTCTGGAGCACCTCCAGCTGTTTCCTTTGACTTAACTCGAAACGGCCTTAAAAATATAGGTTTTCTGCTGCTTTCAGCAAACATTTTAAATGGGATTTGCTTCATTTTTAGGCTTGTGCATGTTAATTTTTGAAACTGTTTTGGCAGAGTATGTCTAACAAATGATGTTCGAAGCCTGTTTGTGAAATAAACCCTCCTAATAAACAGAACTTAATAGTTAACTTAATAAACAGTGGCTTTCCTTTTTCAGCCCAAACTCCCCTTGGGGCACTGTAGCTCTGACACAGGCACTTGTTCACACTACAAAGCAAGCTGTGTGTTTATGACTGTTTCTGGAGGTGACTGTCTTACGACCATCCTGAGAAATGGAAGTTTTCAGTGCTGGGCGTGCAGCTGCCGCCTTCTTTCTGCCTGCGTGGCACAGAGCAGTGACATTCATGACACCAACGTGCTCCTGGGGCTGGCAGACATGCTTTTGAACCCAGCAGGCTGTGCCTGGTAGGGTCAGTTGCTGGCTGCTTCTTCCAATCAAACTCTTCAACAATGTTATAAAATGTCAGTTGCAAGGGAGAGAAGAAAGTCGAACTTGGTATAGGTAAAGGTGTTGTTTCTCTAGCTTATAGCACGTGAGAGAGCAGGATGCATAGCACTGCATCCAGCTTCCCTGCGGTCCCCAGACCCACAGCAAAGTCTGTTGCAGCTGGATGAATGAGGAGGTTCGCTTCCATACCTCTGTTTTCCCTGCAACAAATCATCTCCACTCTTCAGTCACACTCTTATGCAGAGGAAGACAATACCTGACAACTGTGAATTAAACCCAGACTTGAGCTGTGTCAATGCTGAAGGTGAGCAGAGCATCCCTGACAAGTGCTATGAGGGTGGCAGTGCAGTGCGTCTCTGCTCTGTGACAGCCTGATACTGGGGTTGGTGCTGGGCAGCCCTCCCCTGCCTCCTGTGCCAGGGGCCTGTGTTGAGGTGTGAAATGATGTCTGCCTTCAGCTGCTTGCCTGCCAAGGAGGTAAGACTTTGTATTAGAAAAGTATGCCTTTCAGCTGAGATGACAGCAGCCCGTAGTTCTCATGCTGCTGATAGTAGTTCTTTCCCTAATGGTGCACATATATACGTAAAAGCATAATACATTTCACCTGGCACTTCTTCAGCTTGCTTAGGTTTTCCACTGTCATTCCAATGACAGAAGCGTTGATCTACGAGTACCAGGAAGTGCAGAGTGCTCTTGCAGAGATACAGAATTACTGAGGAATACAGTGAGGACATGTAGGGAGAAAAGTCGGGAGGGCAAATCAACCCTCATCCTAGGTATGCTCTGTCTCTGCTGATGTTTCACATCCTGCTGTCCATGATTGCTGTGGCTTTTGGTTAACAGATTGGGGAATGAACATTCTAACCTATATGCTGCTGCTGAAATCAAACTGACCCACTGGATTGAAGGTGATGGTTCACAGCAAAGTATTAGTCCAACAGAATAAAGGGGAAATGTGTGGAAGTGGGAGGAAATAGATGTAATCAAGAAAAGGTCTCTCATCTAAAATAATTAGCATCCATACACCGTTGGTTATTGTAACTCTGAAAGGCAGATTGTAAGTCAAGTTTTCAAGCAACCTTCAAAAATACTCCCAGTTTTATGCATCAGAGAGTGATTCAAAGGTAGTTGAAGACAGTAGCAGGTCTACCACTATCTTGTGTGACTTTGGATCCAGTTCCCAAAATTTTGTGGGTATACGATATATAAAAAATTAACATGACGAGTAGATCACTGTGCTCCAGAACTTCTCAAAACAAATCTTCAGAAGATACCCTTCAATATAGAAATGACTGTAATCTTCAAACAGCGTACAGTTGGCTCAGAGGACCTCCAGCTTTTGTATGCTGTTAGTCATCACCATTGACTTATGACTGTGCTGCTCCATCAGAATCCACGTAATCATCACTAATGAATGGTTTTCCAAAGAGGGAGAGGAAAAGGAGCAAACAGGGATGTGGGAGGAGACAAGAGGATGCCAATAAACCAGGAGAGCCAGTGGAAGCTGCTCAGTGCTCTCTGTGCTCCACAGGATCATAGACTCATAGGTTGGAAAAGACCTTTAAGATCATTGAGTCCAACCATTAACTTAGCACTGCCAAGTTCTCTGTGTCTCTAAGTATCACATCAACACATCCACTCTGTTCTCTGGACACACTCCAGCACCTCAATGTCTCTCCTGCAGCAAGGGCCCAGAACTGAACACAGGATTTGAGGTGCAGCCTCACCAGTGCTGAGCACAGGGGGACAATCACTGCCCTGGCCCTGCTGGCCACACTATTTCTCATACAGGCCAGGACGCTGCTGGCCGCCTTGGCTGCCTGGGCACCAGCTGGGTTGTTGTCATTTTCCCATGGGCCACCCCCCCTTCCACCAAGCAGCTTCCCAGCCACTCTTCCCCAAGCCTGTAGCATTGTTTCATGGGGTTGTTGTGGCCCAAGTGCATGACCTGGCACCCGTGAGCTATCTCGTGTGCTTTTACACGCCTGACTCCTGCTAAGTGCCATGGCTGCTCTTGGTCTTTGCCACATGGCGCATTTAAGGATGAGATAAGCTATCAGCTTTGATGAAAACTCCCTTATTCTATACTCATGTTCACGCAGAGGCTGGAAAGCAGCAAGGCCACCAGCTTGTGGTTGCTTTGGGGCTACAGTGGCACCAGCTTGCCGTTCCCTGGCCTGGCAGGAGAAAGGGCCTTTGGTCTCTTGCATTGCATTTCCTCAGTTGTTCAGGCTGGGCACTGAGCTGAGAATTTGCTGCCACCATAAGTCTTTAAAGACTGGTAAGGCCTTGGAAATGGTTGCTTTTGGGAACACTGGTGGCCGCTGTATAAGGTGTTGGGAAGCGCAGCCGTGGTCCTGTGGGATTAATGGCGTCACTGTGTGATGGGTGCTATCAGCCCTTCCTTTGGTTTTGTCAGCACAACCTTTTCATTTTCTTGGTGCTGAGTACTGGCTGGGCTGTGTCTTCGGCTTTCCTTTTT
>NW_009917531.1:16054-44141 GCF_000696875.1 Nestor notabilis | reverse complement strand
GTGGTGTCTGTAGCAGAGAAATGGCTTGTTTCCAGCCACGTCCAGTGGGCGTGGGGACTCGCAAGGCTTCCTTTTATTGGCTTTCCCGATTGCTAACGTTTTGCTCTGGGATTTCAGGACTTGTTAGTCTGCTTTAGGGAACAGGGAGGTTCAGAAACTGACCCTAGTGTGGCTGTTTTACCCCCGAGCTGGTCTGTTATTGCCCCGGCTATATGTGCCTTCCTGCAGTACAAAGAGGAGTTTGGAGGCAGAAAGCAGGTCAGCTGAGCAAAGCAAAGGCATCGCTGTAACACGGGCTTATTTGTCCCTTCTGCATCAACTGTGGTTCTGCTGGTGAAGACACCGTGGCCCGAGCTTTTGCATGGGCTGACACGAGCACAACCAAGCTCAGCCCTTGCTGTTGCCGCCCTTGAGGTAATGTGCTGTACAGTCTGGGTTAAAGTAGCAGGGAAATGGTAGCACAGTTCAGTCCAGGCAGGTCTGCTCTCCTGGGGGTGTCTGCTGCGGGTCTGAGTGGAGCCCCTGGTGCGGAGCAGGTTTGGTGTGCTGGGCCGTGCCACAGGGAGATGGACAGTGGCTGCCTTGGGGGTTGTGCCTTGCTGAGAGGTGCCCAAGGCATGATGCTGATGCAGACAGCTTGTTCATTGCCTCCTGTCGGGGTGCCTGTCCTGCTCTGCCGTCTGCCTGCTGGTGCAGTGGGGTTAGGGGACACAACTCCAGCCCCTTAGTGCACAGCCCAGGGAGACAGTGGTCCTGTCCTTCATACCCCCACTTTTATTTTGGTCAGAGGTGTCCTGAGTCCCCTGGGCAACGGTCAAAGCAGCAGTTTGGCTGGGGGTAGACTGGGGTCTGAGGAAGGCAGGTGATAGTGGTGACACCATGTCCCCAGTGCACAAGGGAAGACAAGGTGCAGCCTCTGCCACCCATGAAATACCAGCTCTCAATCCTCTTCCTGCCCATGGGCTCTGCGTCCATGATAGGGAGGGGTACAGCCCGTTACCAATCTTAATTAAAACCACAAAAAACCTGCTCGTTAGTAAAGAGTGAAACTGCTGTAGTGAAAAATTAAAGGATTATGATCTGTAACTTGTGTGTATATACAAGCATCAGACCAAGACAACCATGCTTAATTTTACAATCCTAGGTTAACTTCTGTAACCTAATTGGATTATTTTCTTTTTCTGCCTGCTTCAGAATGACTGTTCAGTCATAACACAAAAAACACTTTCCTGAAATTGCAAAACTAAAAGTATTTCCTTATTACTCAGAAGTTAAAAAGTGATGGAATATGTATGAAAAAAGGTAAAACTCTAGCTGATAGACCTGATTTCAGGGATCAAATTCTGCAATTTAAAACCTCTCAGGCTGGAGATGTTAGCCTGATTTTCTATTTATTGTGGAAATAAGCTTGCTGAGGCTTATCCCAGCACCCTAGCAGCTTGGCAGGCTGTTCCTCCTGTAAAGGGCTGAGATTATTATTTCTACTGGCATCACAGAAGTGGAAGTCATTTGTGTGGAACTTTCTATTTCCCTGAAAAGGTCGTTGCAGAAACCTTTGGAGAGAAACAAGATTTTATTGTAAAAACCACTGGAAGGTCACTCTGCTCTGCTTGTTGCAGGTAGTTGAGGCATGCACGCATGATTCTGTGTTTTGCTTCTTAGTGCACCTTTAAAATTGATAGCCAGAAGCTGAGTTATTTCAAATTATGTGCAAAGCAACAATTTAAGGAATAAAAGGAATAGGAATTCTGTCCTCCCTCTTCCCAGAAGTTACGTTTTGTGCCTTAATTGACAAAAGATGTGTCTTTTATAAAGGGTAGGCGCAAGGAGACAGTGCTTAATTCCTGACCTTATAGAAATGTCTCCTATTTGTAGTCATGTGGTGTATGAAATGAGTATGGGGGACATCATAGTGCTTTAGGAGATTTGAGTACCCAAATGACATGGGATTTTGCACCAGATGGAATGAGGGTCAGAATTTGTCATGCAGTAAATTAATCCACGAAAACTTCAGAGAGCTGATCTATATGCTAATGTATTTTAAGAATACAGTGCAAGCAACTGGAAGACGGTGAAGTATGGGGGGAGTGGGAGGAGTGGAGTGGTGCGGGGGGTGCATTTCCAACATCGCTTATTGCATCTAGGAACTGTAGTTTCTACTGTTAGAAGCCCCATGGGAGAGGAGAAGTGAGAATATTATTAAAGAGAAATCTTAAAAAATTGTGACACATGGGAAGACATTGTGGTGTATTATGCAGCATCTTTCATTTGGAAGAATCTTGATGCACATTAGAAATCTGACTTGGAGTAAAACTGCAATAAAACAGTATCAGAGGCTGTGCAGAGCAGTGCCATCGAACAGAACTTGCAACCTGATTTCCTAAAATCAAGAGCAGAGTGAGGCTTAGGTGATATATATCAACATGGCATGAAGTAGCCTTGCTTCTTGCTACAGGTTACTAGATGCCATTGTGGTGCTAAGGAAAGCTGCAAAAGAAAGGAAGGAGAGAAAAAAAAGAAACAGAAGGAAAAAAAATAATGAATAGGAGCCACAGACCAGGAAGTAGTGAGATGAGGAGGAGATAAAAGTGATTCAAAGCAAGGGTGGACAGAGCCTTGGGCAACATGGCCTAGAGTGCAGCGTCCCTGCCCATAGCATGAGTGTCAGAACTAGATGATCTTAAGGTCCTTTCCAACCCTAACCATTCTGTGAATCTATGATTCTATGATTAAGAAGGAAAAAAATTGAAACAGATCATTCTTCATTAGGTCTTTGAACAGAGGTTCATAAGATTTGCTAATACATGGGGGGTTTTTTGTCCATAGTTCGGTCATGGTTACATCTTCTACTTATAACAGCAACACTAAAAGTTTACCTTTAAGGGATGATTCAGTGCTCACAGAAATGGAGAGAATTCTTCCTGGATACACTTATTGATCAGTGAACGGCAGTGGAGTTATTGTATACCTGGGGGGACGACACATTAAACCATGAGAAATTTTGTAAATTGTTCTCCAGGACTGATAGACATGGCAGGAGATCATTTCCAGTTTACATTAATTTGATTGTAGCAAATGGCTAGTTTAGGCTGAGTGGGAAGGAGTAATTTAATAATATAATATCATCTACGTGGGATTGATGAAAAAGTAAAAATCCCCTGGCAGTGGCAGCAATATTATGTACATAGCATAAAATAGAGAATGTTAAAGAACAGTTTTACAGCTGATGAGCATTTATCCAAAGTCAGATAATTTAAAAAAAATTTATTCTTTTGGCCTCAAGAGACGAACAGCAATGAAGGAGTATATACAAATATACAAAGGGAGTATGTGTTGTATGGGACTCTTATGAAATACAACTTGTAACATATTGACTAAACCAATAAGAGATATCACAATATTTACTGTGTCCACTTAAACAGTTTAAGACAATTCTTCATACAAGTCATTTGGGTGTGTCAAAGATGAACATAAACCAGCCTGTCTGTTACTGATACTTGCAATGGTTAAACAATATGCAGGCACAAGGACAACCTCTGTACTTGTGCTGGAAGCCTGTATTTCCCCTTAACACTGCAGTGCTCTTTACTTTTTGCTGAACAGGGTTGAAAACAGAGGAGTGGAAGCACAGTCCTTAGAAAAGACACCCTCATTCTTTTAACACCTTGTCCAAAATAAAGCCACTTTTCTTTCTGGGGTGTGTGTGTTTTTGTTGCACTGTTATGTTTGTCTGGTTGTTTGTGGGGAGTTTTGGTGGTTTTGTTTTTCTTTCTTTGGGAGTGTATGGGCTTTTTGTTTGGCTTTTGATTTTTTTGTTGTTGTTGTTTTGTTGTTCTGGGTTTTTTTTCTTTTGTTCCCTCTTGGTACATGCAAAGGACAGAGTCTGCTGGCAGCACAAAGAAGTAAGAAGTGACAGCTTTGGAAAACTGGACAGCTCAGGTACATGGCAGTAAAGTCTGAATAGTGACAGCCTTTTACAAAAACTTGATGAAACAGGAACTTTTGGAAAGTTCAGTTTCATCATATATCTCCATTCAGGGAGATGAACAAAATTAATCTCATGTGCTGCAAACAGCTCAGTACATTATTGTGGTGGGGAACTGTCAGCTTTAAATCTAAGTGGCTCAGGACACATGCAGCTCTTAACATAGTTTTTTGCTGTGTCTAGGATGTGGTATGCACTAGAGAGAGATAGTTCACCTCAAGAGATGATGTGGTTTATGTGGGAAAGGCAGAGAAAAAGGACAGACAATATATGCACAATAATTCCTCCAGTGCCTGTGTTGACTGTTTTTCTTTCAGGAGTCATGTCAGAAGAGGATGTGAGAAGGAAGAAAGCCCATCAGCTGTAAGCAACATGAAAGTTGTTGCACTGCGTGGAGGTGGTGAAGACAAAGTCTGCAGAGAAGAGACCTCAGGTTTTCACAGGAGAAGAGGTTAGCAGAGAAGAGCAGGAGCTGAGTGTCTTTTGGGGAAGTCAAGTGGTTGATGGGTGCAGACTTTAGGGTTAGAGATATACAAATTCAGTCGAAAGCACTGGCTGGTTACACAGAGTGAGAAACTTCTGGATATGGCCTGGACACATATATGTCAGAATAAAATCTGACAGACTCGAACACCCACAGTCATGGGAATCCTGAAAACAGCACTGAGACAGGGGGAGAGAGTGGAGGCTCACTGCGATAGGACCATGGTAAATTTAGGGATTAGAGAGAGTCAGAAACCCAAAAGGCAGGATGGTGAGTTGGGGATGTAAAGATAGAAGGAAATAGCACTCAGAAAATATGTAGAAGTGATGAGGGGCTGAATAGGCAGGTTTGTATGAACCCTGTTGTAAAGAGGGAGGATTGGGGAGGAAAAACCTTTGAAGAAATATAGGAAGAAAGGTAGGAAGAAACTATACAAGGGGAGCATTGGGGAAAATAAGACTTCGAGGATGAAAGATGTTTTAGAGAGGCCAAGGAAGATGGATGTAGGTTGAAGGTCTTGCATACACCATTAACAGCTTGCTGGGAAGAGCACTGCAGAGTGTGGTGTGGCTGGGCTTGGTCCAGGATCGGTATGAATGGCAAGTTGCTATGGAAGAAGTTAAAGTTTAGGAAATGCCTCCAAACCCTTTGTAAATTCAGCAAATACTTCACACAGAAAAAGAAATGTAGTTGCCAAGCAGTGGTGCCAGACTAGCAGAAGTTTTTATTTCCATGAGATGACAGGTAATTTCTGATCAAGTTAAGTTGTTTAAAGTAACAAATCCTTTAAATTGTTCCTGACTTTGAGCATGAAGAAAATGTACAGGACATCTTTATCAGTCTAGTGGCATTTGTTGGAAAACATAGCTCTGTGTTTAGCTAATGACTTAATTAGAAAAGCAGTAGTCAGCTGGCAGTGAATGGTGAGTCTTTATTTAACAGGGAAGCATGAAAATTAGCCATCCATCTGGTTTTTCCTGTTAATTACCTCTAAATATTAAAACTGAATACTGTCTTCAACCTGATCGGTAGTCTGAATGGTAATAGTGGAGATCAGATACTAAAAAAAGACATTAGTAGAAATTATGATGCAGCTCCTGTATTTTACAGCTTTCACACCTGACTCTGAAACATTTCTACCTACCTACAACAGCTGCTGTGGAGGTCATGTTCACCATTTCTGGTCCTTCAGACATGCTTTTGGATTTAAATGAGCATCAGTATAGATGACACAATTAACTGAGCTGTTACTTTTCCATGATAAACATGACTGCACACTGCATGCCGGCAGTGCGCATTTACTTTTCCCTTCCTGATCATTACTGTAGCTGGGCACCCTTGTATCAGGGATCTTGCCAAAAGGACAGCTAGAAGATTACTCTCTTCTAGCAACAACTGCCTGTGTGTCCTGTCTTCCCTGCTATAGTCACCTTGTTTGGGGAAATTGTGCACAATCCTTGTTCTTTATTAACCATTTCTATTGAGCTTGCTGAAAGGAAAAAACC
The DNA here is from genome assembly GCF_000696875.1 of Nestor notabilis. Classification (NCBI taxonomy): domain Eukaryota; kingdom Metazoa; phylum Chordata; class Aves; order Psittaciformes; family Psittacidae; genus Nestor; species Nestor notabilis. The sequence goes on along the minus strand of NW_009917531.1, from coordinate 38,167 downwards.
AATTATTCTGCAGCAATTTTCACAAACACTACTTTTTATTTTAATTCCCGGCTATTTTTTTTTTTTCCTAATAGCATATGTACTCCAGAGAACTGCTTTGGAAGTTTAATAAATAGGCAGGGTCAGGCCACTCTTCCCCAGCTTCAATCAACAGTTTGCAACTCCAACAAGTTGCAAAAAGGAAAAACCATAATGGATCTCTGTGCTTCCTCACTAGAAGACAGTTTCAGTGGCTGAGATTTTTCCATCCCTCTTTTTAGATGTTAATATGAGCTAGTATGGAAGCCAAAGGCAGCTGGAGGAGGCAGCTGTGACAATAGATTCAGAAGGGCAGCTGGAGATCAACCTTCCAAACTCAGGCATGGAAAACTTGGAGTCCTTAAAGCAGAATCCTACTGCCTATGGGTAAGCACTAGGTCCCATTTTTGTCACCTTCGGACTTGATTTACACTCAGCTTGTAGCTCTGCATCTTTCCAACTGTACGCTTTCTCTCACCAATAAGGATGTCATTTCTCGGCTCCATCTGCAGTTTATTACTCACATGTTACTTATACTTCCTTGACTCTTGATAAGAAAAATGACTGTCATCTTGTAAATTCTCAAAACAGTTTCCAGAGATGGCTTCCAATGCTGTTACAACACTTTTTCTACCTCTAAGATTTGTTTTGATGGATTTGGAGCTGCCATGCTATAGTTTACTGTTATTGGATGTCAGGTTGATGTATGTGGTATTTTCTATATGGTATATTGGTATATTCAAAAAGAGTTTGTCCAGGAAAATGGAGAGGGAAGAAAATTATGGTGCAAGGTAAGTAATCAGTATTTAAATGGAGTTCAGGATTTGCTAATGGACAATAACAGATTCTCAACTTTGATATTGCCCCTTCCCATCCTGATTTCCACAGTATCTGAACCAGGACATTTTAAATTCCATAAGCACAGAAGACAGGATACAAGGGACTCTCTGTCATGTCTGTCTCTCAAGACAAGGAAAGTAACTCTGTGAAGGACTCCCAGAACAAGAGGTCCTGCTAGAGGACCTGATCACAGGTTAAGCTGACAAGAATGTCATTGCAAATTGTAAGATGATGAGAAGGCAGATGTGCAGACTACTATGTAAAAAATTATTTTGTCTATTTTTTTCTGCTCTTCAAACAGAAAATAATTTGGTTTTAGATGATATTTCTGAATTTCTATATATTTGTGGCCTGCTGAGAAGATATCCAGTGGTTTAAGTCAGTGGAGTAAGATCAATCAATCCATGGGGTTGCTGTGCACTGCAAGGTCCAGGTAAATTGTGGCAAAAGTGAATAATACCATCCCAGAACTAACCAAGGCACAAGGCCTGAGCCCTGAAGAAGTATGATTAGTGGTATCAAAAATGTGACCAGTCGGATGTGCGGCTGGTCTCACGAGTGTGATACTTGCTAGCTGCATCCTCTCAATTGCCCAATACTTTGACCATAAATCTGGAATCTTACACAAAAAGAGCCACTTAAGTAATTCCTTTGGAGTACAAAATGGAATCCATTTTTAGCTGGAATGAACTGAACTTTGCTTTGTGTTTTGGGAGTGTATTCCTGAAGAATTCCTGGAAATGGTTGTTATTTTCCTTCTAAATGGCTGTTACAGTTTTCTCAGAACGCCACAGTAGAGATGTGTTGTTTAGCTGTCCTGACCATGAAGTGTTTATTAATTTTTGAATACATACTTATGGGGTTCAGTTTATAAGCCTTTATATTTCTACAGTGCATGACAATTTAGACATTTCATTCTGAAGTGGAAAAAGTATAAAAGTGAATACTGTTGTTTGCTTCTCAAAACACTGAGTACACACTTAAACTCTTAACTCGTCTTAAACACGAGTATCTAATAGTTTCCTTTTTTTGTTGTTTCATTGCTAAAAAATCTTTTCCTTTGTAGAATAAATTTATTTCAAACTTTTTACCGTGAAGGTAAAAACCAGCAGAATGAATTACAGGCTAAAGACAAGTCAAGCAAATAGGCAAACATGAAAATCCCCTTTAACGAGGGAAATGATGGCAGAATCAAATTATTTTGCTCATTCTTAAGGCCAGGAGTCATGTCAGCATCATCATCTCCCAGTACTTTTAAGTATGTTCTCGACACCTGATGAGCTTTCTAAAGGCCAGCTTGAAATCTTCGTTAAAGCTAGTGTACAGCAAAGGGTTGATAAGGGAGTTGACATATCCAAGCCAGGTCAAGAAGTCTGCTACTTCTGGAGAGACAGTGCAAATGTGGAGGCCCACAAGCAGCTCCTTGATGAAAAAGGGCAACCAGGACAAAATGAAAGCACCTAAAATCAGCCCCAGAATGCGAGCAGCCTTTCGTTCCCGTGTCGTGGAGATCTGCTGCCGGTCACCAGGCAGGTCCAAGTCATTCTCAAAAGGAGGGATCCTCACAGATGCATTGATTTTATCAAACTCCGTGGTTGGGTCAGATGTGGAGAAGTCCGAGACACAGAATGTCTGTGTGAGCTTGCAGCTGGCAAAGGAGTTTTGGCTGTCGGTGCTCCTGTTGCTGAGGTGGCGGCTTGAACCCCGCTTTTGGTAAAGGCTCTTTGCAGCATGGTAAATTCTGTAGTACAGGATCAGGATCAAAGTCAAGGGGATGTAAAATGCCCCAAATGTGGAATAAATAGTGTAGACGACATGGTCGTGCTTAATGCGACACTCGCTGGGAATACTGATGCTGTGGTGATTTCTCCAAAACAAAGGGGGCATTGAGATGAAAATGGAGATAGTCCACACGGTGACTATCATCAGCCCAGCCCTCTTTGGCGTTCTTTTCCTGGCATATTCGATAGCATCTGTGATTGCCCAGTACCTGTCCAGAGCAATGACACACAGATGAAGGATTGAACATGTGCAACAGGTCATGTCGACGCTAAGCCAGATCTCACAGATGAAGTATCCCAAAGTCCATTTATCTATCATTATGTAAGTGATGCTCAAGGGCATGACAAGAACAGCAACAAGGAGATCAGTCACAGCTAGTGAACATATTAAATAATTTGCCGGTTGGTGGAGCTTCTTGGTTGTGGAGATTGCTGCAATTACAGCAGAATTCAGCAGCATAGTCAAGGTTGTGATTGTGGCCAAGGTCAGGGTAATGAGCATCTTTTCAGTTACTGTTTTTGGCTTCGCAGCCACGTTGGCTTCAGTGGTGCAATTTGTGAAATTCATTTTCCCCTCCAGGATGCACAGTGAAAGAAGTTGCTGCTTCAGGTAATGAAGAGTTCCAGGTTCAGAAGTCACCCATTTGGAAGAGAGACAGAGATGCCTCAGATGCAGTTTTTTAAAACTATTATTTTATAATCCCATATTCAACAAAGCAGCAAAAAGATTCCAGGTTTCCTTCTGATCATTGTTTTCCTAAGAAGACAAAAACACATCTGTTAGTGAACCTAGAAAAATCCCACCTTTTGCCAAAAAGTCATACGCTTTTAGAATTACCATTTCAAATAAAAATTTTGGTGTTTCCTTCTCCTCTGCTGCCTTTTCTCCCCTTTTTTTCTCCACAATTCATAGTTAATTTCTTTTTCTTCTCCAAAGAGCACTTTAGGCCAGGTTTCCTACTGCTCTGGTTATTTCTCCTTTGGTTTTGGATATCTCCCTTCAAGTAGGAGGTTGCACTTAAGTGACCTCCAGAGATCCCTTCCAACAATCATTTCTATGATCTCTGTGAATTACTGATACTAGGAGCTACTCCTTTTCCTGCTTGTTAAATAGGCTTCAGCAGATGAAGAGCTGAGGAAATCTGCCTTTTCATTTTGATTGCTATATGAGAGGGCTTGATTACATCTATATATCATCTTTGGAAAAAAGAAAGAGCACTAATCTCAGCGAAGGCATGCCAGCATTTCATAGTTTTCTATTCTGCTTTTTCGTATCCATGTCTAGATTAACATCTTGGAAACAGTACTTAAAAATTACTCAGGTTACCTTTAACATGCATCTTTCAAACAATGTTTAAAGCTTTATGGCAAACGTTTAGTTTTACACAGCACATCAGTGTTGCTAGGAGCTTATATAGTTTTGTCTAATTATTCCCGACATTTCACATTTCCCACTGTGTGTGTCTTTAGGGGAGACAGACAAAAAGCTTTTGCCTTTGCTTTGAGCTTTCTATCAAATTGTGCTCCCTGTCAGGCAGTCCAGTATACTGCAAGGTACAAAAAGAAAAAAAAATATTAAAAAAAGGTTTAATTTTGTGTCAGGAATTCATATGTCTTTTCCATACATCCCAAATGCTGACTTAAGCCAGAGACAGCAGTCTGTCAGATGCCACTTGGGATACCCTTTGGGTCCTTGTTTACTCATTTGTAATTTATTTTGGCACAAAGGATGTAGAAAACTGAAAGCCTGAATCCTTTTCCATTAAAATGAACAGAATGATTCCTTCCCCTGGCTTCATTTTTTGAAGAGTAAGGAGTCCTCTAGGCTAGCTGTGCAGGCTCCCTCAACAGGCAGGGGAATGAGATAGCAGCTGCCAGAAATACACTTGTCCCCTCTCAAGACACAAGTCTTTCAGGCAGATGGTGTGAATCACATCCTGGAAATGCTGATCTTTCTCTATTTTGACTACAAGTGGCTCCTCCACAGTAGAATTTAGAATGCATGACAGATTTTTAGATGGCTAAATTTGAGCCATTCTCACACCAGTGGGACTTAGATTAGGCTCTGGTGAGAGTTTGCACATACAAGCTAATGAAGAATTTAAATTTTGAATGAGGAGTTATGATCTTAAAGCTAGTCAGCTACTTAGCTCTGGGTACATATGCTCTCATTCAGAAATTGGAGTGCTGTCTCCTGAATGAGACAAATAGGGAACAACCAAAATATAAACTTTAGAATAAAACTGTGTTTTGTGGATAGACCCTAGGAAAGGAGATCTGTATCATTGTAGACTCTGGGTTAGCAAAACATGAGTTTTCAATTCTACCCGAGGCACAGCAGAAGCCTCCCGCACAGCTGACTCCACTCTTCAGACACTGCTTTAAAGTATGAATAGCCTTGGAGAAAATATGAGGACTGTTTATTAAGAATAGACTGGACAAGTCAGATGGAAATTCATCCAGCAGTCTTCAGGTTGTTACTGCATTGGAAATGTCAATTTGGTTGTTTAAGCCTAAAGCCAAAACTTCAGCTCAAACCTTCTTCCCAAATTGCTGACGAGAGTCCTCTGTGCCAAGCCAGATCTTGGTTTCATTAGTTTGCACCCTTATTATGTCTGATTCTTTGACCAGAGAATAAAGCGAAAAGGCTTTCTCTACCTCTCTGCAATCCTGGAGCACAGACCAGAAGCAATTGCAGTCTATATTGCTTTCCTTAGCCCTCTGGTCCACAAACACACTCAAAGATACTGGAAGGCACCGTGGGATTCATGTGTTCTCCACAACCACTTGCTGATCCGGTCCATGCACACAAGAGCTCTTGCTGCTTCTTGATGTAAGCGGCATTTTTTTCTATCTGTCCTTCACTTTTCTGAGAGCCCTGAAGTTTCATGGCCCAGGTATGTCTCCCCCACTGCACTCTGCTGAGCACTGCCTGTATGTATCTTTAATCCAGTAGGAACTGAATCATTGCAGTTCTCTCCCCAAGTAGCCTTTCATACCGACGTAGCCACAGGGAAATCCTTTCTGAGCTCTACCCACTCACTGCACCGCAAGGATATTCTGAAAAAGAAACTCCCCCTTTTCTCAACGAACTCATCTTTAAACAAACCCCATCACAACCACACCCAAGCACCAGGTTTCCATCAGGACAAGGGATACTGCTGATCACACAGGGGAGTCTGCACACTGCTCAGCAGGGCCAACATTTATTTCCTTGGAAAAACCACTGCAATAATTGAAGATGGGAAAAATAAAAACAAAGCATCATCCCTGCAGAACACCAGCCTGCGGGTACCTCAGACCAGGCAAGCCCATTGCTTCATGTTGAAACCCATCACTGGGGAGATAACTCAGATTTAATTCCCGTGCCCCCTTTAGGAAATGAGCCCTTAGCAATTCAGACAATATAAATACCACATACAAGAACTGTATTTAACAAACATTATTAAGGAAGTGTATTTAAATGATGACAAGTTTGAAGATACTGGGCTGAAGGCTTCGTCTGCAGCTTAAGTCTGGGCCTCTTGTCATCCCTTTCCCACATTACGAGGACTCACACTGGCATTATAACATTAATTAGTAACATTGACTGTAGTCATTGTGTTTCTTTTCTCCTCCTGTTTCCCCTTGCTGCTCCCCCTTCCAAGCCACCCTTGTTCCTTTATGATCTAATCCCAACTCCTGCCTCCCAGAGCACATGCAGTCCCTTAGCCCTCACTTTTTGCCTCCCAGCTCACCTCCCATGCCAGAGCAGCCTGAGGCTCCTGTAACCTGCTGTTGCCATCTTAGATGTTACCTCCAGCGGCTTGGCCCGGGCTCTTGCCCAGCCTTCCATAGTGCCTGTGCCCCAGCCTGTCCCTCACTGTCTTCCCTTGTCCAGCTTTTGTCTCTGCTTTTGAATTAGAAGGCACCCATATGGAGTGTTTTGGCCCGGAAAAGAGATGGGAAGTGATTTACTAGAAGATGCTAGTGATTGACCTTGCTTATTAATACAGGGCAGAATTTAAATGAGGCTTATAATTCAGTCTTTAAAAATGCAGGTGTGTTTGTGATCATGTATTTTGTAGACCTTGTATTTTGTTTGTTTGTTTACTGTCTTTGGTGGTACCTCGCAGTCCCAGAGCAGACACAAGGACCATGTAGTCCAAAACTGAACAAAAGAAGCCAGGCTGTGATTCAGGAAGGCAAAGCCTGCTAGGATAATCCCAGTGTAAGCGGTTCCCGCCACTTAGTTTAGGATTAGCTTGGGGAATTGACATTGCTTTGTATACTTCACGCTCATTTTCTGGTCTGTCCAGGGCACCACCTGAGGCTGCATAAAAGGTAGGGCTGGTGTGACTGGGACAGGTACTCATCGTGGGACACTGGGGAAGGGGCACAGGGGCTCTAAGATTTGGTCTTGTGAACACATGATATTGGAAAATTTATAGTCTAAGTGTTAGGTCATTTATGATAAACATATGTAGAGAGACTAGCTATAAAGGATCCACAGAAAAAGCCATGTATGTTAACAAGGAGAATTTTACTATCTCTAGTTAATGATAGCTGGTTTCTAGTATCTCTGTCTCTTGGGTATATTGCTTTATATAGTACTACAATCACTATAGTAATTGATTGTGGTTTTAAGAGTGACTTCTTGAAAGGGACATTAATAACATAGTTATTTAAAGTATTCTGGCTAAAAGCACTTCTATGTTTATGTTTTGCAGCTGTACCCCTTTAGACTGTCAGTCATTTCATACAGAGTGAATTTTACACACACTTGGTAGAAGAAACTCATCTGGGTTCCTCCAAATGGGAATCAATCACGTTTCATATTAGCTGATGATCAGTAATGGCATTGAGTGCTGCCTGGGAAGAGGAAAGAAGGAAGAGGATGATTAATTATTCCTTAAAAGCAACTGGACAGCTTTAAGCTGTGAGATGGCAATGTCCATGTCTGCTCCTGCCAGAAAATACCTCCACCTTCTTAGCAGAGGACCACTGTGTAGCAGAACACTCTGAATTTCTGATGGGCTGACTTCCACTCCTTGACCACTGAACTTCTCACCATTTCATAAGAATGGAATAACATCACTTGGAGAGAACAAGGGGAACTGGAATTACACACGTGTTTGAGCAGAGCAGGTTGGTTCCCTTACATCCACAGTTTTACGTTTCCTCTAAGTACTTATGGCACAGTGCAAATGACACATCTTTGTACCCTTGACAGCAATAAATTGATTTGGCTTTGTTAAACGCTGAATTGGTCTGAGTGCTTTTCACTTTCAGTACCTCCATGATCATAGCTGTGAAGGGCAAGAATCTGTGTGATGCTTTGTGAGACAGATGGTTAGCTTATGGAAAATATGACTTAGCATATTTATGAATAATGTTAATATTTCAAACTATGGAAAGATGCTAAACTTGTAATACTTATCCTTGTTATCTCAAACAGGTTGTTTCTTCCAAGTTCATATAGAAAGCACTGAAATTCAAGCTTTCCACTTCAAACTTAGTTTGCAAGATCTTGCAACTTTCTAGACCATCCTGCTTTTGTAAAGTCAGCCCATCTGCTTGGACTTAACGGCTTCTTGATAGCCAACTTGCAGAGCTGAGTTTAACTGAAGAGTATAGGTTTCCAAATACTTTGTATTGTATTCTGGCATGCTGATGTTGCTTCGAGTTTCTGAGCATCTCATTGCTGCAGGGGCCACGTTATGGCAGCAGTTTTAATTGGCTGCAATTTATACAGGCACTGATGCTGTTTGTAACAGTCATATTGGGAAAGGTGGTACCTAGAAGTTGAGAAAGTGGAGATGGTCAGAATCACACTAATATGTGGTAGGATTGTCAACTAAATAAAATCATGCTGTCACCAGGCAGCTCATATTCACACTCACAGCATGAGATTTTGATGCCAGATGTGTTGTGGGCGAAATGAAAGCAAACTATCAGAAGGTGGGTCAAGGTTGCCTTACAACAGCATAAACTGGGGTAGGGCAATAAATGAAAAGGCTATTTTTATGTTAGATCTGAAATTTCACAAGAACTTGTCTTTGAGAAATTCCTAGCTGCATGATGGGGGCTCAGATTTCGGGATGCAACCTTTTTCTACATAGACTGAATGAGGCCAAAAATGAATTTTACTATGAAGTTTGTATGAACTGAGCTATGAGTTTTACCGTCAAGTTAGATTTTGCTTGTGTACACCAGTGAACCGAGCAGCATGATGAAGAGACAGAGAAACTCAGCACTAAGCATAGCTGTTTGTGTATTTGTATCCAACTAACACTAATACGTGTACTCACCTCGACCTAAATAGCTAGAGCACAGTACGTTGTAATTAAGGATATAATGACCTGCAGCATATTCTCCAGTGCATTTGTCTAATGAAGATTGCTAGGGCTGCAGGGAGACCCTCACTTGGTCCTCGCTGGAGGATGGGCTGAGTGAATAGCACAGGGCACACTGCTGGGCATGACGTGAGAAATCACTGGATGTGACAGATACCAGCTCAGGCACCTGACGAAAGTCACAGAGGGTGCCTAAGGGATGGCTGGGTTTTGCAGGTGATTGACATGGAGTTATGTGAGGAAGGGCCAAAATTCACAGGTAAGTGGAAGGGGAGTGCTGGGGACTTTTTGGACACAGCCTTGTAAGACCCACAGCACCTCGGTCACCACATCAGGAATTGCATGTAAAGCTGAGCTTGACATCATAACCATATCAGAAATACCAGATTTGGGTAAGGATGTTGCAACACTGGGACTGATGGGGAGGAGGTAAATCAGGCAGGGTTGTCTATCTGGCAGGAGACTGGGATGGAGAAAGGGAGGGTCAAGGCTCATGAAAAGAGGGGATGAGAAGTGGGAGAAGGGATAACAAGTATAAAAGGGGTATGCATTGCTCACCCACAGCTGAAAGCAGGGCAATAAATAACTCAACCTGTTGTTCAGACTAGAGCACACGAGTCAAACCTACCACCATGGTTGAGAGAAATGGGGGGACAAGTGCTTTTCCCTATGGCAGACCTGGCATGGGGACCCAGGGAACAGAGGGCTTCAGCACCCTGGTGCTGCTGCATTGATGCCTGCACCAGACCTGATGGCTTTGGTAGCTACCCATCACCTCCTCAGGTCAGAGGTGTGACTGTGTTCTCTTGCCTGTGCAAGAGCGAAAACAAGTGCTCATGCAGGCCTGTTTTGTGTGTGTGCACTTAATCCAGTGGCTACGCATACTGCCATTGAAAACTAAATGCTCTCTGTGGGGTTTCCAAAACAGCAAGCTGTGAAGAGGTGCTTTAGCACTGTTATTACTGCCCCTGGATCTGCTGTTTTGTTGCTTTTTTGTTGAAGAGCTTAGGACAACCGCCAGCACGTCCATAATATTTTAACTCTCATCACTGGAAAGCTTATCTCCGCCTGCTTGTTAGGGTGGCTTAACATCTCTTCCCAGTGGACACTGACAGCCTGGAGGATCTCCTTCCCAATTAGAAGCCTGGGGCAAAATTGATGAGAGGGGAGGTGTTGCTTCCCAAAAAGCCATGGTGCTTTCAGCCTCCCATCAATACCTTCTCTCTGGAGGGACAAGAGAGGCTCTGGCTCAAGGTGAGGCCAGGGCTAAGACTTGTCTCCCTCAGTATGCCCCAGCTCCCAGCCTTTACATCCTCAAAATGGGAGAAATTTCTTTATTCATTGCTGAAATTCCTGGCTGCACTCTTCTCCAACAAAAGCTATGGAGTGATGCAGTTTGCTACATGTATGCAGCTTCCTATGGATTCTTCCCATCCACTTCTGTTATGTTGGCAATACTAAATATCATATTTGAAAACAATTACACTCTAACCCAAAATTCCAGTTACAGGAAACTGTACACTGTCAGCTGAACACTTTAGGGTGGGCTTATTGATTTATTTTCAACTGGTAAGGCACCTTCTTACGCCAAATTGACGTACACCCATTTTAAACTCATTTAAGAATCTCCAGGATGGCTTTTGCTGTGGTGTACTCATTTGAAAGCGCACCCTTATGCCTAACTGCTGCAAACCTGGGCCTGAATCAATCCAACCTGGAGTCAGTGGAAGACCACAAGATGGCACTTTGGCAAATCTGCTTTTAAAGAAACCCACCCAGGACCACTCTTCAGAGGTAAGATTTTCTGGTGTAGATCTTGGCACATGCAAATGAGAAACAATAATTAGTGATGCTCTTCAAACTATACTTCCTCCCACAAGCAGTGATATAATTATTATTCACAGATGATTACTCATTTTTATCTACTTTCAATAAAAAAAATTAGTAAATTTTAGGCAGTGAAAGCTCATAAGATGCTTCTGAGCTGCGATCTGATACACACTAGGACTCAATGCAGATTTCATTCTGTCTTTAGTCAGACATAAATAAAATTCTCTGGGCTGGTAAAATACTCAGATTTCTCAGAAACAAGTAGAGCAGCTGCCTACTCCAGTTGTAATAATTTGTAATAAATAATCCTCTAAATTTATAATAATTTGCTTTAAAGAGACTATTAAATGAAGAAATAACTAAAACTCATAATCACTTCTCATAACACTTTAGACTCTTAGCACTGTACATTCAAAAAGTCCTTTTTGTTTTCTACTACACAAAATACCCAGGCAATGTTCAGATCATTGGCGACATAGTTTAGTGTGTGGTGTCCCTGCTCATGGCAGGGGGGTTGGAACTAGATGATCTTAAGGTCCTTCCCAACCCTAACTATTCCATGAGTCTATGATCATTCCTTGCAGTTCACTTCAGTTTCCCCTTTTCATGCTTACCTTAAATCCTGAGATGTTTAACCTATGAACACCATAGGATGTATTTTCCCATACCCGGGAGCCAAGAGACACGAGTAGCTGGATCTTGCAACATTTTGGGGGCAGAATTTACAGCAATCAGTTGTACAACCCTGCAATGTCAAAATATTTAAGTTCTGCTTTCCCACCAAGTTGTGCCAGGAAGACCTTCTCCCTGTGCCTCCTCTTTCTCCAGAGATGAGTTATGGAGAAAGAAACCTTTTTCCACTATAAGTCTGTGCCTGACAGTGCAGAAAAGAAAAAAGATGTCCATATGTTTTGCACACTGCATTCATATACATGCCAAAACGAGCTAGCTTGGGTACCAGAAACATCATGCTACATTAGCATGTAGTGCTGAATGGGTTAATTCGCCCAGCCAAGAAGCAGGGTAAATTCTCAGCCATGGAGCTCCCAGTCCCTGCAGCTGAACAGCCTTGTTATATGAGTTAACCTGGTTACAGCTAGCTGACATGCTCTTCCCTGATCTGTGTGACATCTATGTTAACAGAGGCAGGCAAGCTTGTTGGATTGCCCTGCAGCAGCTGTGACTGCACAAGAGCTGTGTTTATCAGTGGATCTTGTCTCAGTGCAAAGGAGGGGCTCTTAATCCCTGGTGGCTTCCTAATTTAGTAGATAGGCAGACCCAGGAGACATGTAACCTACACACTTAACCTCTCATCTGGGAAGAAAAACATGGTCTGCACAGGTTGCTGACACTTGCAAGCTTCATGTTTAATGGTTACTTTAACATACAGAGGTTCTCCAATTAATTTTATTTCTTTTACAAAACTTGTGATTAGGACTGCCTTACTTCATATTACTAAATGTTTTTCACCACTATGGAAAACCTTTCCCCTGCATTTATCTGTTTTACCAGTCTTCGTACATGCATCTTTAAAAGACACACATTCCCTCCCCTGTGTTTTTAACTAAATTTTTAAAGCTTTTAATTTTTTCAGCCTGTGTCATTTCATAGGGTCGACCATGGCACTGGTTCCTGCCATGGATTTTTAAAGATGACAAACACAAAACCTGCTTGAGGAAAACATAAACTTCAAAGGTCTGGAGACAGACCCAAATCTCTTGTTGTGGAACAGGGGGCTGTCCCAAGGGAAGACATTTTCCTGCAGGTTTTGTGCTGCTGGTTTTGCTCTGTGCTTCCCTATTGTTTTACTGAATGGTTCAGCAAGGTGCACTCACAGGCACAAGACAAGAGCGCAGATGCTGAGTATTGGCGGATCTGTGGGGCCCTCCATAATCCTTCCTCCCACTGCTCAAACTTCCATTCAGACTATTTATTCATTGATTGTATGACTAAGACCTGCAATAAGATAAAATACAGGTGGGAGGACAGCTTGGATAATGAGATACTGTATCAGACATAGGCAGCCAAGCTCTGCAATCCCGATCCACGTAATTCGTAAGGGGGAGGGCAGCGGAATGTGTCATTTTTAGCACTTACAGCTCTCCCTAGAGGAACAGTGCTTGGGATGATGCTTGACTGATGGGTGGCTCAGGGACAGATATTCGTGAAGCTGGTTAGTAAGGTTTAACTGTAAAGTGAAGCCTCTCAATGATGTTTGCTCTTCCAGTGGCATGTGGATGGTCCTGAGCAGGCAAGTCCATCCCTGGTGCAGACACATTGCTCAGTTAGCCAGGCAGCAGCTAAGATGCAGATCCATCTGTAACATGTCCCGGCAGCATTGTCCCAAAGCAAAATAAACTACAGCCACATTTGCCTTCCAAAAAAGTAGCTGGCAATTCTAACCGTAGAGGCCATGCTATCATAAGACTTGAAGACTGGCACTGAAGAGATCCACATTTCTTAGCTGGGAGTAGCATAGACAGCATCTTGGTGTTTGAAGAAATAGAGAATGACACAATAAGGTGCTGGAGGACTTGGAAGGAGAGTAGTTTGCTCTATTATCTCGTGAAAAAGGTTTTCTTGCTTCAAAAAATAGATCCAAGGACAAATGCTGCCTTAAGTGCTCCCTTATCACTAACAGTTTAATCTGTCCAAGTAAGAAACCTTTGTTTCCATTTTTGAATGGCATTATGAAAAGAAACTCCATTATTCAAAACTCATTTTGATTAACTATTCTATGATTCTATGATTTATGTGTACTTTTATTTATTTATTTTTCTTTAATTCTTGACTTCCCCAGAGGTTGCAGTTATGTGGAGAATGGAAGAACTGTCCGTAGAGCTTCAGGAATGGTAAATTTAAAATAATATGAGCTATTTTGAAGGCTAGTATCCTTTGGACTAATACAATGTTTTGTCTGCTTTGTAACTAGAAACAAAACTGCATTGTTGTAATTCCTCCCATGGTCCTTTTGGATCAGAAATCATGCAGAACTTGTGAAATTGTTGTAAATAAAGACTATTCTGCTGGAGAAAAAATCCTATGTGGGAAAAGTGGTTTTTTTAATCCTTCATTATAGAGAAATCTGTTTCATTTGCCAGCTACTAAGCACCTCATTGGAACATCTTAAAAATTCCCCTGGAGAATAAAAGGACTATGTCTAATATAATTAGAAAAAGCTGCTGAAGAAACAGTTGGGTTTTCTCCCCAGTTGGCAACCCTTATTTTTACACTCTTTGAGCTGAACCCTAACCCTCCACTACCGCACACAGGCCCTGCAGGAGGCGCAGTCCAATTCCTCACTTATTAACACCTCAGGGGGGTAAATGCATTTTGTGAGTGGGAGACAGTGTAAAGACAATGGGATTGATTTGTCCTGCAGCACCTGATGCCTGAATGCTGAGTTGGCACTAGAAATTCAGCAGTACTGTAACCTGCCGATGAACTGGGCCTGTCTCTAGGCACATGACTGAAATCCTACTTTATTGTTTTATGGCCTAAAGGGAACCTAAATATGTTTCTAAGACTGCAACTTGTAGGGAATACTCATTCCCTATGGTGAATAGTTATTGCCCAGCCACCCTTCCTGTGTCACCTGTGGTTTTAAAGACCTCTGTTGTCATCAGTCATACCCTCAATTTTCTCCTGCCTCCCAAAGAGTCTAAGCCTGTGCACTCATTCATCATATTGACGATCAGTGCTGTTGTTCCTCATACAGAGGAAAAAGCTCGTTACACAGGTGCTACTTTATTAAAGATTCTTAGCTCACTTAGCTCCCTCCAAAAAGAAACCCTGGTCCATAAAATCCTTAATTCTAACAGAAAGACAGTGAACATCAGCTCCTGGATGCATAAATCCTTTCTGAATATGAGTATGAAGCTCCTAAACTAGCTACTTCAGGTTTTCTTTCTGAGGAGTGTTTTCAGGCTTGGAGCCCTACAATGTAGCACAGCATGAGTACCAGGGTCAGGAAACTACTGTCAGGAACCTGTTACACTGCGGTCTGTTACAGTTCTGTTGTTTTGCATTTAAACCACTAACTAGAAAAAGAAGCATCTGCTTTTCAAGGTCTCCCAAATGTATTGAGAAAAACTGTAAGAAAAATCTCCACTGAATTCTCACCTGCAAATACATTTTCCATCTCAATTTCTCATCTTGCTGCTTAGAGACATGTCAAAGACACACAAATATTTACTGATGAATATCACTGATTTAGCTCTGAGGAAATGGTGCTATTTGTATTTATATGGAGACTATCACTTTATACAGGCTAAATACCACTTTCTCCCCAGTTGAAAAACATGCATTGTTTTTCAAGTCAATATTTGTTTCTTGCTGCTATTCTGTGTCAGGAGACGGATGTCAATGGGGTTTATTTAATCTCCACATGACTTGGTTCTGTACACAACTGCTCTGCAATTCATAAAGACCCCAGATGAACAAATCTGACAGACTAAAACTTTAATAGTCCTTGAAGCTTGATGTGAGATCCTTTGAAATCAATGGAAATATTTCCACTGTGAGCAAAAGATTTCAGATTAAGCCTTAGTGAATATATGCCCAATTTCTTGCTGATGAAATAAAACAGATGACTCACACAATGGCTCCAGACTTGCTTTGAAGGGAAAATCTTGTATGACTGAACAAATTGTTTCATTGTAGCAGAAGGTGCTGCAGGTCCTTACTCATGTTGAAAAATGTCTCATTTTGGTGAAAAGCACTGGGCTGGTGACATGAGACTGCTGCTGAGGACTGCAAGCGTGGGATTCCCATCTGGCCAGTGTGCCTGCTTGCAAGTGTAGGAAAAATGAATTACTGACAGCCCACATGGTGTACTACACCCTAAAGGTCAAGGACAGACTCCTGTTTAGAATGAGAAAACACTTCTTGCATGAGTCTTGAGTGAAAATTGCACTGATGAAGAGACATTCAGATACTAGAGTGGCTAAGCTCTGACCTCCACAGAGGCCTGATGCACCCTGAGTTTGCCACACAGGAGGAAGGTCCAAGGATGCTGCAGCACATTTATGGTAGCATGAGCTTGTACTTAGACTGTACTCATGCAACCATCGCAGCCTTAAGGCAAATGCTCGTGGGGCTTGGGGCTTGATCTGAATAAAATCTCAAGCTAAACTTGGTCAATAGTGCCTGAAAAAATCACAAGAAAAAGAGAAATACTGCTTTTATTTCTGGAGCTTTGCTGTTTATATTGGAAGTCATGGGAACCAACAGATCAATGCTAAATACTCACTCAGCTAACAGCACATACAGACAAGTTTTGGCTACCCATGTTGTGCCACTGTTGTGATACTGCAGTTACATTCTTCAGGGCCTTAGCAATAACTAGTTCTAGTTGTAGCTTTCATATGAAGGCATACTTTTTCTCTGAAACTGTTACTATACACACAACCTAAGCTAAAATGTTTAATTTTGTCCATTGTCTGGGATAACTAAACCATACCTCTGCTTTTGCAGACTTTTAGTTGCACCAAAGCTCCCATAACTGACACTGTAACTACATGTCTAGAGCAATTACTAAGTAAATACAAGATAAGCAAAATATATCATTATAAAAATAATTGAGTATCAAGCATTTCAGACACATCATTACATGAATTAGTGGTAATTAGCTGTCAAAACCCAAAAGCACAATATAATTAACCCACAAATACAACATAAATATTGAGTAATTACAAAAGTTCTTCCACTGGAAAGATTGAGCTATCTTCTATCAGGTGTAATAAAATATGATGACTCAAACTCTGCTGGAAGTAATGTATATTAATACAACAGGCGTTGGTGTGGATGTTG
The DNA here is from genome assembly GCF_000696875.1 of Nestor notabilis. Classification (NCBI taxonomy): domain Eukaryota; kingdom Metazoa; phylum Chordata; class Aves; order Psittaciformes; family Psittacidae; genus Nestor; species Nestor notabilis. The sequence goes on along the minus strand of NW_009917531.1, from coordinate 21,552 downwards.
GAGAAAGGACAGTATTTAGCTCTAATTCTCAACAGAATCCTAATGGAAGTCATATGCTTTTCAGCTATATACTATATGTCCCTTTTTGCAGTAAAGGTTATACTTGATACAGAAGACTGGTTCACACTAGTAACATCCTATGATGACTAGAACATCATACCCTTTTACTAACCAGAAAAATGCTTATGTGAACATTTGTCCTGCTCTTAGTTGTGTTTTGCTGCAGCACTTAATACTCATAACAAATAAGAGATATTAATATTATGCTAACAACGAAAGGGTCACTTAAAATCACCATGAAATCAACTAGTACTCCCCCTACTCCCCACTCACTCCAGGTGCCTGTCTCTGTGGTAAAGACTGGTTCTAAAGGCAAGATGTATTTCACACCTACTGTGTGCACTTCAAATATATTTTACTCATTAAGAACTATATTAATTTTTGGAATAAATCAGAGTACTTTAATCATCAGCACAAACAAAACCTTGATTTACCCTGCCTCAGAAACTGAAGGAGACGATGAGGGGGTAGAAGATTGAGAGTGTCTGTCTCATTTGCTTTTCCAGACATCTCCTTCAAGGAGCTTGGGTAGATACAGGCTTGGGTAGAAATTACCATGAGATCAGAGGGGAATACAGCAAAGCAAAATGTTTCAAAATTCATCAGTTCTATACAATTCAAACAGCATACATTCTCTAAGTCATGCACGGACTAAAAATGTGTGTAGGTTTAATTACCCTGAAATTCTACAACTAGTATGTTATCCTCAAAACTTACTGGAAGTCTGAGGATATGAAGATTCTCAACAGTTTGAGGATTTGATTTCTAATCATGAACACCACGACTGTGTTGACTCACAAAACGAAAGAAGCTGACATTTCATAACCCCTGTTTGCCCCAGCAAGGGCTGTTCGTAAGGTCTCAGTGTTCACGTGGCATTTAAGGCTTCCTTGTCCCATGTGGGAAAACCTGCTATCTCCCTTTCCAGATCCCATTAGATTCGGAGCTGATTCCCAGACCAGCATTGCTCAAGAGATTACAGGTAGTGTTTACCCAGGTAACAATACTAATCCTTTTTGGACAGGCTGCCAGTTCTGACACCCCTCCAGCTCCATTAAATGTGGACATTGCTCACTAGCCAACACTTCTTCTCTATCTTCAAAGCAAGCATATACCAATCTGAGTGACATTAACTGGACAGAGAGGTCATTTCTGTATGGGGTGGTCCTGAAGATCTAGCTATCAGACTGAGCAATTTTTACTCTGCCAAAACTTGTGCAAAGTAAATATTCTTTCTTCACACAGTGGAGTCTCTAGGACATTGTAGCAATTGTAGCAACACAACATAGCAGAACTTGGGGTAAGAAAAGGAGCTGCTGTGATTCTGTGCCACCACTACGTGAGTTTATTTCTGGGCTGACATATTACCAGTCAAGATGAGGCATTTATAATTCAGAAATCACCAAAACAGAATAGATCCAAAGGAACAGCTTAGGAAATAAATAGAAATATTTGTCCCCAGGCAGAAATCCTTTTTGATGACAGTTTTAACTGCAGGGATAGAAAAACTGGATCCCCAGGATGCATGTGTGAATTTATTTCCCAAATTAATAATCAGACAGTAGTGCAAAGAGAACCTTTTGCAGGAAATACAGGGCCTGGTAGCCAAAAGGTGATTTTCCCTCATACCAGTTTACTTGCCTCTGCCACCTTTATAACTGAGTGGTCTGCATTTGGTATCTTCAAACAGAAGGCTTAAGATGGCTTGGGCTAGGCATGTTTTCTGGTAACTGATAAAGAACATGTCTGTCTGTGAGTCTGGGCATAAACATCTTCAGGCTAGGGTAATAGCTGGGTCTTGCGAGTCCAGCACTCTAATGTCATTTCTGAGGATGTCCAAACCACCACTAAGTTGTATATGCAGGTGTCGGAGGCAGTAGAGAAAAATGTCTTTTGGTGCCTATTAATAAGCAGAAACACTTCGCAACACAACATCACTGAGGTGAATGACTGCTCTAAGGATCCTGACTGAGTGTAAACCAGTATCGATGTTTCTTTTTATATAGGGACAAGCTGAGGGGCAGAGAGGTGAGGTGTCTTCTCCAGTCACCCAAAAAGCTCCTGGAACAGATGGAGTTGAAGGCCTCATTTTCTTTGTCCATTGCTCTACCATTGCTCTTCACAATCATGTACACCCAGGAAGTCTGGCCAGTGAGAGCTATAGCATCAAGTACGCAATGTGCAGTTTTGATCTGAATATTAAAGCCACTCAAAAGACTCAGGATGGAGCAAGTTTTATTGAATAGTTCCTATTACTATTTGGTGGGAATGCTCCTACCAGCAGTAAGCAAGCTCTTTTTTAAGCTTCTAGTCTGAAATTGCTGCCTAGGCTCCTTCTGTAGTCAAAGACAAGACAGAAATATCTCTGGAGGGCAATTTATTCTTCCTGCGTTAACCCTCCTTTCAGGATTTGTTGATCTACCCGCTTGAGCTGCCTATTCCTCTCTATTGCTTGCAGGTACATAGATGAGCATTTCAAACAAGACTCTCAACTTAAAGATGGCAGATGGGTGATTCTCGGTGTGCCCAGAGAAGGTTTGGTCTGCCTGACAAATGGTTGGTGAATACCACACTATGTCAAAGCATGAGCATTCTACTTCAGTCATGTGGGGTGACATATGACTGAAATCATAGCAAGCCAGCACTTGCAGATATTCATACTCCCTTTGTGTTTAGCTCACTATCTTTATGGTTAGACTTATTTCTTCTTAGCCTCATGGAACTTGCTACTGCACTTCCTGAAATGAATTGCCATCCTTTCTTTCCACATTTCTGTATTCACTCTGTCCCTTTCCATGGTTAGGTTGCAGGGGGAACAACAAATAGTTTTGAATTATGCCTGTCATCTAAGGCTAGCCACAGGACATGCTCGATGACTGTAAGTCACAGCTTATGCAAAATAAGTGTTTTAAAGTGCTTTATATGTTAATTATGGTAACAAATATAAGTGAAAAAACAGCTACCAGACGTCCAGCAGCATGTTTTGTATTGATTGAAGGGCATAAGAAGAATCCCAGCTTTCCAGCTGAGTAGCTATGGGGCATGTATCGGGGAGCAGAGCTCTCATTTATCTGGTGCTGGGGTATGATTCTTCTAATCTAGCTCAGGTGAGAGCAGCCAACATGCAAATAAATGTGTTACAGGATTCTTTCCATACCACTGTACTGATCATGGGGCTGGGACACTGTAAAAGTTCTTTGGAAATACTTTATGCGAGATTTTTTGTCTCTTTGATGGATGCCATTGCTAGACTTGCAATACATTAGCTATAGTATCCCTAGCTCTATGTGCTCCTATTTCCCTCATCTGTATCCTTAGACCAAAGTGTGTGCATGCCTAGCAGTATTTCAACCCATCACCTTCTTATTGTGGAGCCAAGGGGCGACATCAGAGATGGTCGTGGGCACTGGTTGGTATCTTGCAGACACAGGGAAGCTGTGCTGGACTGAGACCACACAGGCTACACGCAGGGCAGGAGAGACAGGGGCAGCTGAGGTAGTATTTGGGACAGCAGCTCCAAGGTATTTCTGGCAGTAACCCCAATTGTCCCTGCTCCCACTCCAGACCCATGGGAATGCTGGCTGGCCTTTGCAAGAGTTCTCTACCCCTGCTGGGGATCAGTGACACTGAGCTGGGAACCACTGTTTTATCAAAGAGATTGGATTAACAACCTGAGCAGAAACTGAGAGAAACCAACACATTCTTTCAATGGTCTTGCTCAAATGTGCCATCCCATCAGCCCATCTGTTGCAGAACCCAGGGAACTCAGTCTGCCCCGTCACGCTGAGGACTGCCCCAGCAGGTCAAAGGTACAGCTGCCTTCCCCTTGGAGTTTGTTCCAGCCCTGCACCATCCAAACACACTGAGGAAGGAGATGGGAGATTCAGAAGTAGACTCTAATTGCTAGTGCTCTGTTCTCCCTTCTCTCCAGCTGCAGCATCATTGGTGGCTCTGGGTAATGTCTCAGCTGCTCTTTTTCCCAACACACCCTGCAATTTCCTGAAAAACCATTTCACATGGCACAATGTGCTTCCAGGTGACTAACATGTATTTTACACTTGGAGAAGGAGGTTGGACTAGATGACCTCTGGAGGCCCAGCCTACATGATGCTTGACTCTATGATTACAGCCACTGTTGCATACCTCACAAGAAAATACATGAGTGAACAAGCCATCTCAACCTATCCTAGTTTAGAAATGAAATCCTTGTCTAGCTAGAAAAGTGTTTCAGAAAAATATGAGCAACTTTACATTAATGACAGCAGCATCAGTACCACACCTTGTCAGTACCATACCTGTGTTAGCAGACAGGTAACGTAACAGTGGCTTTCCTTAGGTATGCTTAAGGTAGGTCTCTTCCCTTCATCCCAACATCCATGTTTTGTCACAGCCATGTGCCACACGCTGTGGCACATAACCCCATCTGACCAAAGGCTGGGAGGCCAGCAAGTCACTGCTCTCTGGCTAAGCACTATCACAGGGCACAGGCAGCACAGTAGGCTTCCCTCGTAAACCACAAAACATGACATGATGATATGGCCAGGGAAATCCCTGCAGAGATGAACCAACCTGCTGCACTGACGGAGCACTCCCAAAGCTCATGCCCCAGAAGAGGTCACAGCTACAGGCGGGTGGCATTGCCCTCCTGGTGCCCACTCTTTGTGGCGATAGTCAGACCATGGGGTCTCTCGTGGCTCTCCCTGCAGTGGTGAGGGAGCTGCTTTCTCTTGGGACCATGCTGGAGGGTGAGAAGCAGCTGTATGCTCTGAAGGCCTTGCAGTGCTCTGTTGATGCAGAGGCACTGGTGACACAGGGACTCCTCAGCTGGGAGAACATCTCTCAGGGCATCGGAGGGCTGTAAAAGGGAGGCTGAAACAACTTGGATGGCTGCAGGTTGCTGCAGCAAATTAAATATGATGAAACACAGTAGACAGTTTTATATGCTCTATTAACTGTATTAGACCTTCATACTGGAATAATTTATTGTTGGATTCTGCACAGCACAGATGAAGTGCCAAACCTCCTCCAGTTTAGGTCCTTTCCTTGGTGTAGAAGCAGGAGCTCGTAGGAGCTGGACATTTATTCTGGAGGCTGTCCCAGCAAGGCTAGATGAGCAGCTGTAGCCCTTACTCCTAGTTGTCTTTTGCCATGCTGGCACCCTTGCTCAGTAGGAAATACCAATCCAAAACAGCACTGAGGTTTCGTGGAGACTGTCCAGCAAGTCTTCTTCTCAACAACCATGTGAGAGGTACTCCATGTTTCACATCAGTTTGTTTCCTCTCACCTAGCTACCTGCTGGAGCAGCGCTGGCTGTGGAGAAGATGACCTCCTGCATACTCACGCTGGCAGAGTTAGCCTGCTTCATCCACTGCCGAGGGGTAGCAAATACAGACCTGGGCTGAGTGCCTGCAGGAGGAAAATGAGGCAATTTAGGGGTG